>NW_028186967.1:2912605-2986951 GCF_003343005.1 Rhea americana
AGAAAAAGAAGGAAGGAAAAACAAATAGGGGAAAAAACCAGGAAAAAAACCAGGAAAAAAAAAACAGGAAAAAAACCAGGAAAAAAACCAGGGAAAAAAACCAGGGAAAAAAACCAGGAAAAAAAACCAGGAAAAAAACAAAGAACAACTAGGAGGAGGAAGGAGGAATAGAAGAAATAGAGGAAAAGACAGACAAGACAAACAGAAAAGACAATCTCAATTGTACTTACCAATGTCTGCTTCAATTGCTCTGTACATTATTCCTTTGATGTGGACATCCCGGATTGAATCCTGTCAGGAAAGCATTAAAGAAATGAAGAAAATGAAAAAAGAAAATCTTTTCAGTCATAAAAAACATGTCCACTACATAATTTTGTATTTATTTATACACACACAAAAATTATAACAATTACTTTTCTGGATTCTACCTTCAACTTTAAAGAAACATAACATGCTATTAATTATGTGTAAGTCACCAGTAGACAAAGAGTAAGCTTATCCTCCAGGAAAATAACTTCAGACTTTGGGGAAGTACAGAATTCCATAGCACAGGGACTGCCTTATGTAAGGACTGCAACATTGCTCAGCGGGGTAAAGTGGGATGAAAGCCCTTAGCAAAAAGCAGGATCATCACAGATTTCTAATGACCTCTGGAGCAGAACACATTCCTTTTTTCTTGAAAAAAAGAAAAAGCACTTGCAGTCAGTTTTCAGATTATGATCACCCCTAAATAACCTGTCATTTAAGTACGAAAGATTTATGAACAGATGAAAGAAGCTAAAAGCAAAGGAACCATAGGGAGCTCTGAAGGTATTTGGCAGCTCTCCTAGGCTGGCTCTACACCAGACTCTCTTAAGACAGTCATACTGCCATTTTGGTACTTATGTCCAATAAATTCTCACCAAATCCTGCTATGGGGTTCTGAAACAGTGATAATGCTGAACAATTAGAAGTACAGAGGTTTCTACAGCACTTCCACAGACACCACAAAAGCTAAAGCTTTGAGAAGCCTTCTCATTCTATGCAAGCATGCACATAAGGGAAAATTGCTTCAGCAGTCAAAAGATTGTTAAAGTCTATCTGACTTTAAGAAAGTAAGAAAGAAATTCAATGTTTAAGACCATCATATTATAGGCATAAAAACCATACAAGTTTAAGATATGTTAATAAGGGGCTGTGAAAAGATTTTGAACAGAAAGGTAGTGCAGACAAATTCCATTAAGCTACTAAGCATGACCTTTTCTGTTCCTAAATAACCATGACAATTTTATCTCCTCTGTAGGATACATCTTTATGAATCAAGAGGACAAAATTCTTCTCATTATCACTAAACTTTTGAGGGGAGGAAGAGAGGGAAGAAGGTAGAAGAGATACCAGAAACAAAAGATAGTAAATGATTAGTGAAAATATACCGGTAACAAGTGAAATCTTCAAACTAGAATTCCCTGCAGTCCCTTATATTTCCTGCTACTGAAAAAAGTATGCCTTTAAATATCAAACAAGAGAAGCTTTATCAGCATGAGTGCTTCATCATTTTCCTCCCATTCCCCTCAAGTCTACAGAAAGAGCAGCAGTCCAGAATGTGTCAATTTAAAAGCAAATTTCAAAAGCRTTTCATGGCTTTTTCAAGATCTGCCATCATTTTGTTTACATTTTTATGGTTCTACAGGAATAATTCTATACAAACACTAAAGCTCAGATATTTTACTGAAGCTGATACAGCAGTAGAGGCTCCTGAAGTGCTCATGGAGAAGATTTGCAAATGTAAAGGTTTACCTAAACTTCAAAGTTCATACCTTGACATCTTTGTACAGATGAACAGGCTCATAGTCTATGTTGTTTTTCAGAAAGTGCTCATTTACACAGGAAAGGAGTGTCATCTCTGGCAAGGAGAATATATCCATGAATTGCTTCATTGTGTTTCCTTGTGAGCTCTACAGAGGGAAGGGAAAGAAAGAAAGGGGAAAAAAAAGGTCAGACATTTCTCACAGTTATAACACTTTTCTGTTTATTTAATGAACGTAAATGAAATTTTGTTCATTATATTCAAGCTTCTGACAGGTTGCAGACATTCAGCTTTTACCATCACTGTTCTCATTGATTTTGGATTCTGTCTGGACTAACAGACTTTCAATACAGTAATTAAAACATTTAGCTTTATTTTAAAAAATAATCTTAAAAAAATTAATAAACAAACAATATAAAAGCTAGTATTCAGATAAAATTCAAGAAAAAGCTTGGGAGATCTCTTCACTGGATATCTACACTTTTACAAATAAAGATCATAGGGTATTAAGGTGAGAGAGTTGAGGGGTTATTTTGTTGGTTGCTTTTTGAGTAAGTGAAATAATGACTAGGGCTGCAGAACAACATGCCTCCTTGAACAAGAGACAGTAAAAATATTAAGAATTTACAATAACTAAAGCAGGAATGGAAGAAAAGATTTATAGTCTGGAGAAGTTGTAGCTACAGTTAAGTTTCACCAAAGTTGAGCTGAGGATCTCACTATAGAGAAATAAACACAAACCAAATAGTTTAAGAAGAGGGGGACCACATACACAGAAAACAACTAGACATCTTTCCTCAAGACTGCACACTGGTTAAGATCAAAGGAAAAATAGCTCCTCGGAGACCAAGGCATTCCATGACAAATGCCAGACACGTTCTGTACTGCTTCAGCTGCTAAAGAGATCAGATTTGAGAATTTTAATTTCCTTAAGCAAGAGCAAGTGTAAGTACAACAAAATGCTCCACAGCAGAATGAAGAATCCCTTCCTGCCCTGGAGATCTTTCAGGCCAACGTGGAATTAACACCCATAGGTAGAAGAGGTAAAATAAACATAATTTTGGTTATAAAAACTGCATAGTTCTTCGTATGGAGACAGGAAAGGAAACTGCTAGTGAGAACATCAACTTTCCACATAAAGTCAAGTTCTGAACTTAAAAGCTTTTATCTTTTATCATTTACCTTTGTCACACCCTCTCACTGCTACTCTATCAGCTTGCCTATGAAAGATCCTTCATTTACTTGCTGCTACGTCAGCTAAGCCATGAAGAAGTACATAGTTTGGGAAGGCTCCAGATATGGTTCAGTTCCCAGCCTTTATCAGATTTTGTGTGCAATACTGAGTAAGTCACTTGATTTTTTAAATGTTCCACTTCTCTACCTACACAATAGAGGGTGGATGAGGGAACAGTGAAAGAAGAAACTATAGCAAACGGGAGAAGGAAAGGATATTGGTCATTTAAAATGGCAAATCTAGCACTGCATCTAGCATCACTCAACCAGATATTACAAAATATAACTGTTAGTAAAAACAAGATCAAAATACAAGTCAAAAAAAAAAAAAAAAAAACAGATTTCATTTTTAGAGAGTAGATTTTTACCTTTCCGTAAAAGTCACTCATTTGTTCCAAAGGGACATGGGAACCATCATACATCGCAATGACTTCTTCATCTGGGACAACACTGAGGCCTCTGGCAAACATCACTCGCTTTAGTTCAAAGGTCGCATTAAAATTTTCAAGTAATTACTGAACTAAAGTCTGACATACTAACACTTCAACTTGAGCTTCTTAAAATACTAACAATGTCATAGAAACACTTCAGTCTGTAAGTTAAGACAGTGCCTCTCCTTACAGGACCAGTAACATTTTAACAAGCTGATGCACAGGAAACACATTCCAAGTTTAAGTTTGCCTCTTTTTTTTTTTTTTTGCTTTCTTAAAAAAAAAAAAACTAATTAGTCTCCACTGAAACTCTGCCTCAAGGGTTTGTAAGTAGTTAAGAGTTTCCAGCTTTTTAACACAAAGTAATTCCTCACATTGCATTTGTTTCATAAAGCACAGATGACGTGATAGTGTTTAAACCAGATTATTCTGCAGCATGACCTTGAAGATCTAAGGAAAAGAAAAACATACACAACCTCTAACTAAATAATTTCTTTTAAAACCCATCAACACTTCAGCTCCCCAAAATTTTAGATTTGAAGGACTATTGACAAGTAATTAAAATATGGAAGCGTAACAACTGATAGGGCAGGAGGAGAGACATCATCTGTCCCCGAATTTCTTTATTAACTACTATGAGATTAATGCCTTTGTCTGGTTTGAAGATTTTTTTTCTTTAATTACAGTGTCAAGCATCTACTAAAACACTACAGACATGGGAGTAATCCTCAGAGGACACAGATGTGGGGTGGAGGAGGTACATTTTGCTTAAAAATAAAGAACACACACACACACACAAAAAAAATCAGATCTGTGATCCCTTTTTCAACGCCTACTTGAGATTTTTTGCAGCATTTTATACAGGACAGCCAATTCCAATGCCTCTCTTTCTTGGTCTTACCTAAAATGTTGCAAGGCATTTTAAAAGATAAATGAATAAACCCAGAGCTTTAAAGTGATCAGAGTTTACACTCCCTTTGCAGTGCAAGGGCATGATACACAAGCTTCCTCAAAACTGCTACAATAGAGTCCTACGTTACCTAGCTCTTTTACTGTACATCTCAGTGCTATATTGACTTGTTCATAGCTCTGTGCTGCTGTACATAGGACCCCAGCATCCTCATGAGTCTCATGCACAAACATGCAGCTATCTCAATATATCCCCNCGCAAAAGAAAAAAAAAGCTATTTAATATCACCCACTTTGCAGCAGGAAACAAAGAAAAATGTCATTAAAATGCTAAATGTATACCAAGTAATACAATCAGAATAGGAGGACTGACTCATGTTCTAGTCTACAGAGATAGCTATGCCAAATGGAATTTGAATACTGCTAAGGAAACTCTTGTAGATCAGGATTTATTTAACACAGATCAAGAGAGGACAATAGACATTTGTGAAATCCAGAGAACAGAGAAGACTGTGTATGGAAAGCTGTAATTAGTTTTGCCAAAAGACTCATAGTCTTTATACAGTTCACAGTCCAGCTGTATAAATACAAACCTTATTTCATCCTATACAGAACATCAATAGACAGCACTAAGAGAACATCACAGCTCTTCTACAGCAGTGCTCCAACTGTTGCCCTTGGAGATTGCTAAGCAAAGTTGTATACTTTAGGCAAGTTTTTTGCTACTTTCAGTAGTAAAATCAACATATGCATATACAGAGCACATGCAAGGTTAAAACTGAGAACTAAAGAACTAATGTAGCTAAGTTTAGCATTAGGACAGTTTAGAGGGAAAGACAAAAGAAGCATAAGTGAAACAACAGTTACTCACACATTCCCCACCAAGCACCAAGATGCCTGACCCAGTAGCCTGTCCAGGATTACTTTGGGTGACGTGGAGGACAAGGGAAAACAACTATTTAATGGTTTTCAACACCTCTTCTAGAATCTTCTTGACTGGTGGCCATGTGTAGGCTTTGGACACACCTTCACACTAAGCGTTGAGAGCAACTGGGATCTTTTGCCTCTTCACTCTGTCCCACTCTGCAGGTCGTAAGGCAACACTGCTGATCAACTCATTGCCCCCTTGCCTTCTCAGCTGGGTTGTGCTATGGCTCTAGTTGTACCATTACTCTACCTGCCATTTTCTCTCAAAACCTTCAGCCTTCTTTTTGTTCCCCCATATGACTATCTGGAGCAACAGCATGTAGTTTGAGCAGTTTGATGACCAGCTGCCCCAGATACCATTAACGTATGCCATTCTTTTATCCCTTCTTCTATCATTTTTTCCTATACTTTCACACATACACATTTCCATTCACACTTTACTCATACTAACCTTATCATTCCTGTTACAAACCTCTATTAATAAATGCATCTCTGGTTACTTCAGCTAGCCTTCATTCTAACAAGTTAGCATTTTCCAATATTCAGGACTGACCTAGCTGCCTCTTTAAAAAAAGTTGCTCAGTTCCAACAAAGAATAATTACAGGACCACACCATTTTCCCTACACTCAAGAGCATACTGACTTGAAAGCTTGCTCAACAAATTGCTAGCACAGAACTTAAAACTTTAGACTTATTGGACAGTCTTTATTTTACAAGCGTAAGAATTTAAATTCTTTTTTAATCTTCACAGACATTTTTTCATTTTTCTAGTTGGGAAGGGCCCTTTGGGGAGGGGGGGAAGCCTCTGCAACAACACCACAACCATGCTAACAGGGGCACTGTGACTACTATTTATATAGAAAGCAATAGTAGAGAAGTCACCAGTATATTTTTAGATCTCTTTCAGCACAATGTAACAGCCGGAAACAAAGTGAGTCACCACTATGTGACCACCGGCTTGCCAACTTTGCCAGGTCTGAACCAGAGAATTAGTTCTACTTTATCAGTCAGTAAACGTATGCATGTATGTACACTGAAGTGCAAAGAAACCTCTTTCAGTAATATCACAATGTTCATTCATGCCTATGCTTTTCAGTAGTTTCTAATGTGAGTCTAAGATGTACAGCATTAAATGCAACTATGAGACTCAAAAAAAGTGTACATTTGCATTATAAGTAGGCAATAACTTCACCTACCTGTAAACTGTTCCCAGTTGAATATAATGAAAAGCATCGATCTTCATTAATAATGCCTAAGCGAAAGGACAGAGGGGAAATCAGACAGCTTTTATCATGCCAGTTATTTGACATTAAAGTATTAGATAAAATTGCTTTCTTTTTTTTTTAATAACCTTTCAGGTTCAAGAGTAGCTGATCACCTTCAATTCCACTTCCTTCATAGCTTTCAAAATACTTTCTTTCAGCTAGGACTTGCAAATCACTAAGAAAACACATTGTCCAATGATCAGAGATTAGCAGTGAAGAAATAGCATTTTCTAATAACAGTAGCCTGCTTAGATTTATTCTTTTGTACTCTGAAGTTGACATATTAGTGGGAAATAAAGACAACAAAACACCCAAAATGTTGAGCTATATATATATATATATATATAAAAAAAAAACTTGCAATGAGAAATAAAAACAAAATCCTTTCTCATCAACACACAGCAAGAAAGTAGAAGACCTAAAAGACTTATTTCTTTGGCTAAGTTTTCAGCACTACAGAATTCAAAGTTATTTATACATACCCGGTGCACATCATAATGAAGTCCTCTTATTGCAAAATTGGGATCATAATCATATTTTCTTATTTCTGCAGGATACTAAGAAGAAAGGACAATGATTTTCAGTTTAAAACCTTAACATACAAGCAAATCAAGAAATTGTTTCTGCAAGCGTTGAAAAGTCTAAGTTTTCCATGCTTCTCATTTTCACTAATCATTAGAAGATGCTTTTGATAGATCATGACATTTGCATGAACATATAGTGTGACATGCAAGTCATAAAAGTATTAAAAAAAAAAAAATCCAAGACCACGTTTTCAAATGCAAGGCAAGTGTAAAGCTAGATATCTGGGGAATCTGTGATGATCACTTCTGAATACGATCCTCTTTTTTTAAAGAGATGCTTTAATATATGCACCTTTGTCTTCCCAAACACTGTCTGTAAAAAAAGGGCTGTAAGAGCAGAACGTCCAACTAGACTTTCCTAGCTAGAAACCCAAATATACAGCCTGATTTGCAGAGATGCCTAGAATTTATTGCTCACTTCTGTGGGGGAGAAAATCAATAAATATCGTTGATATTAATAAGAGCAAAAAAAAAAAAAAAAAAAAAAAAAAAAAAAAAAAAAAAAAAAAAAAAAAAAAAAAAAAAAAAAAGGAAGTCTCTGGCATTTTCAAGAAAAAAGAACACAGCTATCTGTTTTGATTCTCTACATATGGATCATAATGCTGATTTTATAGTCATGTATAAAATGTAGACCTCAGGGGCACTTAAAGATACAGTGCACTGCAGATAAATACAGATGGGTAAGAAGGAAGAAGAGAATTCACAAAGGCTACTCCTACCTTGAGAAGCCAGGCTCCCCTATTAGGGAATGTAAAGAGAGGCTCCCATAAAAGGCAATTCAGATCACAGACCTAACATGAGAGAAAAAAGCCACTCTTTCTATTGCTTCTGAAGACAGTGAAGGAGCCTGGCTTTCCTAGCCTGAAGTTAGCCTTTGGTAATATGATCTGAATGGCTGATAAATTGAAAGTTACCCACTACAATATCAGAAACTTCCATAAGCCAGAGTTGAAAGCTCTGAAGGCTTCAGTCTGACTTTGAAGCTGCAGAACTACAGCTATGATTACGCAGTGCAGTCATACATACAAAAGACTTCAAAAACGCAAAGTTGATGCTTGCAGCCTCTATCAAGAAAAAATTGCATCTTTTGTGTTGTACTTCCAGATATTTGACTTTACAGATCTACAAGAAATACTTGCCTGCAAAGATTTCACATCCAGCCAATGGTTTGGTAGGAAAGTAAAATACCACTAAGACATAAATTCAAATTTTCAAACATCCCACCATGTTACATCCCAAAATATCCCATGTTATATCCCAAAACAAGTGCACTTTAACCACAGGTCTCCACTGTAATGTCAGACTTGCATATATTGAGGTTGTACCTCCCAATGGAACAGTGCACCACAAAAATCAGAGCCTGAAAGCAAGCTGGTCATTAAACACCAGCATGCTGAGTCACTTCAGTAGAACATCACATTGACCCAACTATATTTCTCCTGGGAGTTCCTGCACTATGCATACAGCCTTACTGTTCCAGAAAAATAGGTGCTTATAAAAATAAATCGCATTCATCTCTTTTAGTAACAGTATGTAGTTTCCCTCTCTCCTCCTTGCTCCATAGCATAAGGACAGAAGGGAAAAAAAATAATTATCAAGAGTGCCCAGGGAGAGCACTTTCACATGTACTCACTTTTGATGCAATGTGGTTTTGTTTGTTTTAACAGCCTTGAGGATTTTGCTTTATGCCTACAACTATAAAAAGCAGAAACAAAGAATTTCTGGTGCTACATGTTATGAGTTGGTCACTAAACTGACTTCCTAATCATATACCAAGGCACATTTGTATATATTMTATTTTCTGTGCTCTTTTCTGTGGTGATTACAAGCATCACCACTTACAAACACATTCTTTAATGCTGAATAAGGATCTTCACAGATTACTTTTCAAAAATATGGGCTTCATCAGTTCCTCGTTTTATACACGCATAATCTCATTAGATTGTACTCTGGACAGCATTCATAATAGCTCTTTGTGTAGAGATGTACATGTATTAATTTGTGTCATGTACTCTCTCCTCCCGTGGTTTATAGATAACACAGATAAGGCATGGTCTACTAGAGAAGCTTTCTAACACTATTCAGAAGTCCATTTTCAGTTGGTTACATTTCTGTCAGGCTTTAACCATGAGCTGACTAGGAAAAAAAATAATACATGTGAGGTGCTTTTTCATCTGTTTTAAAAGGCAAGATGCTTTGGTCACTTCTGACAAAGCTAGAGAAAATTATCCCTTTTTTAAAATAAATTTAAACTAACTAAAGGTGATCCTTCATTCCCTCATACATTCTACAAATTGGCAAATGCATTTCAGACCTATTCTCCACCTTTTGTGTTATACAGCTTTGAAGGAACAAAAAGGAAAGTAGCTTATACAGTCTGAATAGAGGCGAGAGAGAGACAGACACAGTTGGACAGAGACACACAGACACACACACAACCTCCACTTCTCCGAAAAGTGAGTGGGTATCTATGCTGAAGAAGAGTTGCCCTACAACTGCTGTAGACTGTGCTCTTGCACAGGCATCTAGAATTAGAAAAAACAGCTGTTCTTAGCTTATCAGCTGTCTTCCTTACTACTGCTTCCAGAAAATATAGAGGAGGCTACCAAATTAGAATGAAAAACAGCATTAAAAGCCTAAAGCAGGGTTGGAAAGATGTGTAGATTGGGTCAGGGACTTGAAGCAGAAAAGGGATACAATGAAAAAAAAATATAAAGGAAGGACACAGCATGTGATCAATAAAAGACAACATTGTACCACATACGCTTAATATGACCAAAATGATTAAATTTCCTTGCTCATACTTAACTCCTTTAAATTTCTGCATGCTTGAATTCCTTACTTGAGTTTATTTTGACGCAAGGCTACCTTTTTGAATGCATGCCAATGCATGAGAAAAAGATGGAGCCCCTCTTGACACACAAACCAAAGTTTCCTTACAAACCAATCAAAATAATGATGAAATTTGCACTCTTTATTGGTAGAAATGCATCTACCTGGTCTGAAATAGCAGCCCAGATAAGGTAGCAGAAGGCCCTTACATAAGGAAAGAAAAAAAAAAATCAAAAGAGTTTTCATTCAACACCCGCTGCCACCTCTGAGACTAGCATTAAGTTGATGTTTATTGTACCTTAGACTTCAAAATTCCTTGCTTCCTACACCGTATTTTGCAGTTTCTGATGCATTAGATTACACTGCCATGACCAAAATTGGTCATCTTTCAGACTGACTCTAGCAGTCAGAACAGGCAATATGATCTAAAGGCATTTCCTAATGCTGAAGTCAAGAAAAACATTAACACCATAAGCAGCTACAGAGGCTAGCATTAATGAAAACTATAGTCTCTCAGTCAATTATAGTAGGAAATGATAATCTCAACAAACTATCTCAAAATAAAAAACACGAGATTCTAATAGAGACAAAAAATCAGAAAGTTATTATTACCTGAATTCATTCAAATAGTAAAGACTGACCACTGTTAATTGTTGTCTACAATACTTACTCTTGACTCCTTCTGTTATTGTAATGTTGGATTTTACAAGAAACAAATAGCATTAATAAACTGTAGAATAGCATTAATAATTTATTTACACATTCTACAGAAACTGCTATCAAGACATAGCAAAATTTCACGGGGGATCTAGTGGTGTATGCTTGCAGGGCCTGTAAAGTTTTGTTTGCTCTTCCAGAGATATTTATAGATGTTTATACATAGCTCTTAACCTTTGGATTGAAACATGAAAATAGAATGCCACCACCCATTCATGTTTAGGTTGTACAAAAGTAATTAGTTAAGCTAGTCTCTGTATTTTTGTCTTTTACTTTTCTATAATTCCTATAGCGCGTTAACCTCCATACTTTCTTCAGTCTCTTTCCCCGCAATACTTTGTTTCCTCCCCATCCCCAGATATCACCCATCTCCCTCCCTGCTTCCTGACGCACAGTAACTTCTCACATCCCTAAACTGTACAGTAACCAGTTCCAAGTCATTTAGATGTCAACTAGTCACCAGTATGAGTATGTGGCTTGGCCAGGCAACAGATTAGTGCTTCCTCTTAGGAGACCGCAAAGCTGAACACTTCTTTGTATCTCCCTCATGTATCCAACCACTGAAGGCAGCATCCTTGCAAACTCTGCCCCTCTAGGTAACTTAGCCGAGATGCCCAAAGCATACAGAGTGCCCGACAGGCACACAACACAATCAAATGTCCCTCATCCCCTTTAAGATGTTAGGCTAAAAATATTCCATACGGAAATTAATTATTGTACTCATGGCAATGCATAGAACAGTACCATCAACCTTGAAGCTTCTTGTATGTTAGGATAAGGACAATAATAGTTAGAAAAAAAAAAGAAAGAAAAAAAAAATCACCCAAAACACACTGTTCCTTAACAACTGCCAGACTATTCTACTCAAAACTGCAGCTGAGAATAAACAATGCAGCTGTTGCACAAATTGTGCCATAAGGCAGCTAAGGCAGGGACTAAAGCATGAAAAAAATGAGCTAAGCCCCTCTCAGCAAGAAATTATTTGTTACACTTCTTATTCACAAATGCTTATTGTTATTTCATTCACTTTACTTACCCGGTGCTCATTAACAAGAAGATCTCGTGCGGCATTGAAGATCAGTGTGTGCAGATGCTTAGAATAAAAGACTAAGGTGTAGTCATAATCAAACCCATAGATTTCAATGTCTGACAGGCTCATTTCATTGTTTGAAAAAATTGCATCAGGATTCAGCATGTTATTCATAACTGAAGGAACTAACTCTGGGAACAGGGAAAGGAAAGGGGAAAAAAAAGCACGTTATGCCAGTTATAGTTTAAGTAATAAAAATCCATTAGCAACTTTAAACATAGATAAATGTTGACGGAAACTATCAAACTGATTCACACAAACTGTACCAGGTAAACTTTAACAATTTGATGTTACTGAAAAAGTTGTCCCTAGTTTGTCTTGGTGACCCACAGCTTTTATTTAAAGCGTACTTCTGTTTGCACAGTTGAAGTAAGAGAATATGCATTTCAGGATCATGCTCAGAAAAGTCCAGATCAAATATATGCATTTTTGCAAATTCCATTAACATATTTTTATTTTATTTCTGCTTTTGACAATGAGCTTTGGAGGGTTTTTTCTAATTATTCTAGTAGCCTTGTCTTCTCCCCCCATTATTTTATTCTGTTCAAGAAGCAGAACCTACAGAATGGAGTTTTTTGTTTTACCTCCCTTTGGTTCAATCATTTCAGGGTTATCATGTTACTCAATTTCAACTCAAGTAAAATTTAATTTATTACTATGTATTTCAAAAAAGTTACATACACATTACTATGCATATCAACCTCCCAGAAAAAARCAAGAAACTGAAAATATTCTGCTTATTGTCAACACATTTCTAATGTGCTTAAATTACTTTCGTTTTTAAAGGTATGTTTCTCCTGGTATTTGTTTGAAATGAATATTTAAAAAAAATAAGAACATGTACATATAATCATAATATATTAGGTAATTTTAAGACTGACATCAACATCAGTATTAGGAACGTTGGTATTTCTTGTTTAGAAAACTTGGAAGAGCGGTATCAGGGAGCCTAAGGTTACCTTCCTGGAATCATAAAACATGAGGAAGTTCTCCTTTCTTTCCTTCCCATATTTCTCTGATTTAGTTATGATATTCCAATTCAGCCTTCTCTGAGAGCTGAAAAAAAGAGCTTTCATCTTAAACCTGTATTTGAAAGGGTAACTTTAAAGGGAATATGCTTTGCTTTGCTTCCTTCCAGTCTTATATGTAGAAAGTAACAATCAAGTCTATCTTAACACCTTTATCTCTAAGGACAAATATACTACCTGCTTTACCATGGGAAGAAACAGTCTCAACAGGCAGGTAGGTCTGGGTACTCAAGATCTGCTAGAAAGATAATTTTCAGAACTCTGGCCTATTTGTAGAAAGGGAAAGAACATTTCTTCTATAAAAGCAGTATCTTAATTACTGCAGAGTTGGCAGGCAGACACAGTATTAAGAAACTTACAGAGAAGCCTAACAGAAAATAGTAATCTAAAACAATTCAGCTTTATCAGATGTATATACACAAGTTTTTAATTATGAAAAAGTGAGAAAGAACAGCAAGTTCAGTGCGTCAAATTTCACATTTCAAATAAAGTTCAGCATCTTTTATACTGAAAGAGATCTCAGACACTTGTTACACTTAATGTGCCATGAAAAGCTGTTTCATAAACAATCAGTTCAGAGGATTTAGCAAAATAAGCTCAAACCAATCGCTTCTACTTTTGCCAGACACTGATTATGGTAATGCAAGAGATAAATGTTACACTCACTTAAGGTAACAAAAATAATTAAATGCAATTTCACATACCACTATTAAGGAAAAGGTTCTTATTCTATTATAGGGGCTATTAGCAATTTAATTAACTACAAGAAGTCATAACCTTAGTTTTATATGAACTACCAAAATCATGTTACAACATTCATTTCTATATTGCACTTCAAACATTTTTTGTGGTGTCAACTATGCAGCCTGTTGAATCAACACTTATTTCAAAAATGAAGACATTTCATATAAATAACATTACTTAATGGCTTCTTGAAAACAGAGATAGTATAAGCAAATTGTAGCTATTGTTCTCCTAACATTACTACTCTATGCTCTAACCTCAATCTGAAGCATTATTTCGGTGTGGTTAGGGAAAAAACAGTTCCAAAACCAGGGAACAAAACAAAATTTCAAAATAAAAGGCATTCTCTCTTCCTTTCCTTTACCCCACCCTCCAAAATCTGAAGTACTCATGTAGAGTCTTCCATACGGGAAGGAAATTTTATCTATCTTCTTTGTTTTGTGAAATGCTGCCACTGCTTTATGTTTGCAAACTGCCAGCACAGCAAAGCCCTGGTTCATGCTCAGGACCCTTAGGTTGCGGGAGGATAGATAATACATTTTAAAGAGGCCAAAACATGCAAGATGAAAGTATTCTCCAGTGAATACTGCCACATGGGGGACACACTACTTGCTTCTTCTCTTGTGGCTCTCTAAGGAGAGCACATACTGATGTAATTTGAAGTATCTGGCCTTTGGATGATAATTTCCATGGCCTATCAGGCTGCAATCAAATAGCAACTGCTTTCAGTCTCGGCACAGTGATTCCTAGGGTATGTTTCTGCATAAATGATGCATCTGCATAACCAGTGGTGTCTGACCCTTAACTTTTTGCCCAGCCAGGCTGAAGGACAGGGCTTCGTTATCGCTGCTCGGCTTTCAGGAGCCTGCACAGAGTCAGGCACTCATCACTAGCACTGTATCCCTCGCTGCCGTATCTCAGAGCGGTTTAACGGCGCTGCAGGCAAAAGAAAGCCCATCAGCCAGGACCGCGTTTTTCAACGTGGGGGAAGGCAGCCCGACGCTTCCAAACATCAGACCGGCTTCCCCGGTTTTCTCCTCGGCTTGGCGCTTCTCCGCATCTCCAACGCCCGCGGCTCTCCTCCCCCAGGCCTCCCGGCTCAGGTGCGAGGCGCCGCGAAGGGGCGGCAGCCGCGACCCCCCACGCCCCCCGCCCCGTCCCCGCGCGCGGGGGCCGCGGCCGTTGCTCCGCCGCGCGGCGCTAACGGCTCCCGCCTGTCACGCGCCCCTTCCCCCGCCGCTGGGGGGGGGGGAGGAGAGGGGGAAGGGGAGAAGGAGGGGCGGGAGGGAGGCAGCCGCCCGCCGCCGAGGGCCCCCGCTCACCCTTGCTCGCCCTCTTGGCCTCGCGGTAGCGCGACCACAGGTAACTCTTCATGTCGGGCGGCGGCGCCGGCTGCCGCTGCTGCGGGGCCGCGGTGCAGTAGGCAGCGGCTCGCGAGGCGCCCGCCCGGGCCCGCCGCCCGCCCGCCCGCAGGCACCGCGCCGCCGCCGCTGCCATGCTCCGCTCGGCGCCCGCCGCCGCCGCCGCGGGCTGAAGTCACTTCCTCGGGCCCCGCCCCGGCGGGCCGGGCCGGGGGCGGAGGGGCCGCGGGCCCCCGCCCAGAGCCGCGGCAGCCGGCCGCCGCGGGCCCGGCCCGCACCTGCGGCCGCAGCGCAGCGCCCAGGTGCGGCGCGAAGGCGGAAGGACGCTCGCTCCTCGGCTTTGCGGCGGGGGAAGTACTCCAGAGCCCCGCTTCGACAGATCAGCGAGCAGATTAAGCTCCGCGCACAAGCTCGGAGATCAGTGTGCAGTATAAATAATACCAGGACACCCACACAAGCCAAGTGCCCTTTTGAGGCCCCCATCTCCTTGTGAAGCGCATCCGGAGCATAGCTGTAGACCCTAAACAGAAGAGAAGTCAACAAGGGTTAGTAAGTTTGGTTAAAAAGGATGCATGATGATACGCAGGAAAGAACAAAAACCAGACCACTTCCTCCATGGAGCAACTACAGCTTTGTATGCAGAATTTCTATATTGCTTGGAAACTTTAAAAAAGCAAGATGCTCTTTCTCCAATATGGTAAACCTCAAACATGGCTTGTTCTCATACTAGAAGAGTTCCTTCACATCCCCCATTCTCATGGCTGAAAGTTATTCAGCCTTTCCTCTCCTATACATCTCTAAACTTTAGTAGTCCTATGCAAATCTAGAGATTGGACAAAAATACTACTCTGAGCATTCTCATTTTTAAAAGAATATCATCCACCTTTTATAGGCAAAAAAACAAAGATTACAAAAACTTCTGTCAGGGGGTAGCTACATGCTCTATCCTYTCCACCTAAGTCTAGTTTCTGATAGACATTACAATTATGATTGAAAATTTGATACCCTATGGATTTACCAGACTTTTTAAAACTTACGGAGACCAGATAAAACTTTCAAAGCAACCTTCTGCCCCTATGTTATCTCTTAGACTGTCATTGCAGTATACAATTCTGGTATATGTTTTTACAAATCCCTCAAGATAAATTCCACAAGCAGGGGGRAAACAAGATGGTCAATGTTTACCAAAGAGAGACAAGGCAAGAGAAAAGACGACTTCACAGAGAATTTCAAATAACTGATACTTGCTTTCTCTGATCATTCTAATGAGAAAACTTTTCCAGCAATCTCTTGCTACAACTCCCTGGGGCAGAGAAGACAAAGACTCCTTATCAAGGCCTTCCATGTGAAGCTAGGGGAAAAAAAAACAAAACAAAAAAAACATTGAAGTTCTCTGTGAAATTAGGAGACTCTGAAAGTCATTCCAGAGTCATGGCATAGTTTTAGAGTACTGTAGGCTTTCTTCTCACCCCAGCTCCTAATTAATCACTTTTAACAAAATAAAAACTCAGTAGAACTGGACAACTACTCCACTCTGGACTATTGGGCTAATTAATCCCAGGTGCAATTCAATTGAAATTAATACAAAAAGACACATTGTTCTTCTACTGAACACAGCAGGTGAGCCCGGACTGGTCTCCACGTACCAAGAACACAAATATTGTGAACAATAACCATGTTGGTAGGTGAGCCATTCCCAAGGCAAGTTTACAGGAAATGCTCTGAATAATAATAATAAAAAAGCAGTAACAGAAGAGTTGTTTCCATCAGTCAATGGAAGTGTTGCATTTCTGATGTAAACAGTAAGAGAATAGTGCAGATCCATGGATGTACGTTCCCTTACTGTGATACCAGCAKTAAGGTTAGAAAATTTATTTTTAATAAAAGTCTGAATAAATACTATACAATGCTCTATAACATGACATGTCACTCACTCAGTGAGTAAAGGCCTTAAACTCATGGTCTTTTGTTTTTGTACACTGTCAAATTATAATGATAGTATTTTTGTTTCATCCTTATGCATAAGACAGTGAAGAACTGGGTCCCACATACAAAAACAAAAAAACACTATTGGCCTGGGTAGAAGCCCTTGTTTTTGCTGCAGAGAGCCYGTGGTTTGCTCCCCAGGTAGCCAAGAACAACCTTCTGTTAAAAAGATATGCATGCTCAAGTGTTTAGTCTCAGAATCTAAGATCATTCTCTCTGCATTTGAGGCAACCTGCTTTTGTAATACTACCATTTGATGTATTTTATGTGCTGTAATTTTTTTWAAAAAGTTTTTTTTGCTGCAATTCTGCTAGCTAGAACAACCTTCATAGGGTGTTTGCTTCTCAGTGATGATCTGTTAAGGCCAATGGGTTATTCACAGAAAACAGATTAAGGTAACTCTTAAGCATTAGCAGAAAGACGAGAAGGAGATAAGACCTGAAGTGTTGGTGTCTAGAAGTAAGTTTTTAAACAACACAGCTTTAGACAACTCTATCCTTTCCCTTGTCTACTAGACTCTAAATAATGATTTTAGAAAAAAAATGTAGTAAACTGGCATGAATAAGCATACATGAAAATTCCTTTTGTCCATAGAATACAATGAGGATACAGTCCTTCTAATTTTTTTTATTTAAACAGAATGTGATATATAGAAGTAAGAGGAATTCAATCTACGTTTCTTCTAAAATTGCACTTAAAATGAAATACCATAATCCTGCAGGCTAATGTAATTTTAAAATGTTGCTTCTTAATCAGATCAGTCCAACCAACCCTAGCTGCAGGGTGACAACACACAGACACACAAAAATCCTGTACTGTACAGTGTGGACAAAYAGAATTTCCCCCTCAGATATTTTCAGAATTGACCACACCTGTGATGCCTACATGGTACAAATTGAAAGAGAAAAGCATTTAGGTATAGCTGGTAATAAATCAAAAAGAATTTTAAAAAAAGTTTCACAAAAGAATTATCCTTTAAGGGTAATTAAGGATAATTTAAGGATAATTCTTCGAGAATATGAAAGGGTTGGCTTACTGCATAGAGAGAGCAAGAGACAGCAGGCATAAAACAAAAAGGCATGCAATAATGTTAAGTATGTCCCACTTACCCTGATTTATATCTGACATTCTATTCAGGGCCTGTGGGGTCATATAGGTTGTAAAGTGGGGATAAAATACAGAATTTCCTTTAAAAGAAAGGAAATGTTTAGAAGTTAATATTTCTATTTTGACTGAATTTTGTGACTGGGAATAATTCGAACAGAGGCCACATACTATCCTCAGTTGACAAACACCAACTCTATTAATACTGTTGAAGGTACAAGACATAGATACTATGTGATCTCCATATGTTCATACATAAAACGTCTCTAAGAGCCTGTTAATGTTTCACATTTGGCATGCATTACAAATTAGATTATAATTACACCACACTGTGTAATTTCTTTTCTTTTCTTTTCATAGTTTTGTTCACATAGGAGAAACACGCAAAACTCCCTGCAGTCTGCTCAACCCTGTCAGCTCCTACTCACTGCTGTGATTACTGAGAGCACTTAGCACCTCAAAAACTGCTTGAGTAGTGTACCTATGTTCAAGCAACTGCAGGACAGACTTCTAATCAGCTRGTGGAGTTTAAGTAAAATGCAAGTAAAAATTCAAGTATAAATTCTGGAATTCATTAAGATCCATTGGGATCCATTCAAATTAAAATGTAATGATAGAAAAGCTGATAACATCTTATTCAAGCTTCTGTGGTACAATATTCCAAGTAAAACAGCTTTGTAAGCAATAAAAACAGCTGACATTTTATCAGATAGTGGTTTATTACAGAGATGAATGAATGACCTTGGACTGAGCAGATTGAGCAAGAATTACACAGAACCAGTCACTTGCAAAAGAATCAAGTCTTCCTCACTGCCTTAAAAGATTGAGGAATGTTATTTTCTCCATCTTAATATATTGTCAATTTATGTAAATCTTCCTAAATACATTTATAAAAATTATTTTGCTTAAAAGACCACAGAATCATCAGATGCTCATAACAGTTTTCAGCCATTACCAATAGGAGTCCCCTTTGAAACTGCATCCTGTTACTGCCTCTTAAGCTTGTCAGTACCTGTCCCCTCAACAAAAAATTCTGTATGGAAGCCTGCCCTTCCCCTTCCTTAGTTTTGTATTTCATAATTGTCTTCAAATTTAAATCTTGATTCAGGAAAAYGCTTGAATACAAACTGCTCACAGCAGCATCACTGGAGTGCTTTATGGTATTCTTGCACTAACGCAACTCTCCCCTCCTCCCGCTGGCCCTTAACCTATTCTTCTGAACCTCACGCCTTCCCCATATAATTCACTTCTACGAACAGTCTTTTCTTTGCATTGCTGTTTGAATGGCAAGAGCTTTGGGGAAACTAATAACTCACTAACACACCAATTWAATTTGAGTTCAGAGAAATTAGCCTTCTAAACCATATTCTTTTGATACTTCAGCTTAAGGAGACTTAGTATTTATATCTATACAAACTACTGTTTTGATTAAGAATGAAAGAAAACAATATGTATCTGTCATGCCTGATTTCAGTCCTTTATGTCCACTGAAATCATAGCACTGTACACGTGACAAACAGATTACCACAATATTTCTCACAGTGTCTATTTCAACAATGAGCATAATGATTTTTTCAAGTTCTTGAGGGTTTTTTTTGTTTTCCTTTTTTGATTTTGGCATCTAACTATATGGATGATCCTTCAAGGAAATGTACTAAACAACTCGTTGCTGCTTTGAAAGAAATGCTATTGTAGAATTATTCTGTAAATGATGATTAAGCTACCAGTGCTAAATATAACTTATTTAAATTATCTAATTAAAAGAAGATCTAGCTCAGGCTGTCATCGTGTTGCTTTCTAACCTTACTCAGAAAGGGTTAGTATGTTCTGTATTTTAATCATTTGTATGCAGTATAGAACTCAAGTTTGATAACTACTTGTTCATTTGCCTGACTTTCTAGCTTTGCAGTCTAACTTTGTACTGATGGAAACATGTAAAATGGAAGGTTCATTTTGTCACTSTCATTTAAAGAAATGCATTCCAAAATATGTATCTACTTCGGAGCAAGCTTACCAGAGAAATCTGTGATCCCCATAGTTGCTTTTTGCTAGCACCGTTTAACACAGTACATGATCCATTACTTGACAGGTGAATGCCAGTCCAGCAACTGGTCTAAAGGAAATCTGACCCTGCGAAATAAATATAAGCATCTTTGAAATATCTTATACCAGATCTCCAAGTAACATTTTTTTTTTCAGCTGAATTCTAGATGTTTAACCTCACAATGCTGTGAAATTAAGGTAGTATCTCAACTGCAATTGAAGAACGTGCACCATAAGCCAGCAAAGATTCATGCAGAAGTTACCAACTAAGAATATGCCTGTGTTGGCAAAGCAGACAGTCCCAGGCTTTCTCTACCTAAATTCACAGAAGAACAGGGAAGTGCAGAGAAACACAGTAAAGAAATTTCCAAAGTGCCTGAAAGAAAGACAGGTCATATCCTAGGCATATCTGTCCAGCACTGCACTCAACTAGTTTCCCTAGGCTTGCACAGGCTAGTTTAAATATATCCATAACTAAGACAACTCCATCTGGCTCTGCACCATGAAACATCATACTAAATTTCACAGTGTAAGCACATCCTAAACATCTGGCCAAAGTGACAGTACCAAAATMCCAGTTATGCCTATGCTCCTATAAAAGTCAAGATACGGTTTTATCTTTTATCTTGCTTGGCCACACTAGGCCATAGGATCTTCTCTCCTCACTTAAAGTATTGACCTGACAACTCATTCCCAGTACAGCAGCAGGAAAACACTCTGAATCCAGCTTTTGCACCAGATCACACCTTGACACAGGTGGGTTTTTTTTTCCTTTTCTTTTTTTTTTTTCCTCCTCCCCCTATAGCGTGACTTGCAGCCAGGGTATGCTTCTGCACCACATAACGCCTGTGGCTCAGTCACAGAATAATGCCAGGGAGCACAGCCTAGTCAAACAGCACAGCACAAGAAGCATGGGCTGTATACATTGGTTGCCCTCACCTCCAGTACATGGACTGCCTCCAATTCATCTGAAAACTAATCTAGCCACAGCAGCCCAGAGTTTTCCCATGGGCTAATTTATTCTGCTCCTAGCAAATATTTCAGAATACCTGCCTCTGGGCAGAGTCAATTAGCCTATTCAGAACCTCATCGTGTTATGCCAAACKGCTTCTGGTACGACAGAATTAATGGAAAGGTAGCTCACACATCTCTACATTACAYCAATCTGAACTGGAATAGCTAAAAGAGAGCACAATGTATTTCTGGACTGCAAAGACAGAGCAAGCATGGGCCAGACTATCTTCTACTTTAGTTAAAACACTTCTGYAATTTTTTCACTCTCAAAATGTGGCCAACGAAGAGCTACAAGGGCAGCACAGGAGCTAGGAAAAGCGTTTCCCAAGGCACACCTCATCTCAGAGCTGCAGAAAGACAGCATTGTGGACATTATTATCTTGGCTCTGGCACTAGAAAATGCCCCTGTACACGACTGACTTTATTAACAGCATAACACAGAACAGTCACGTCATAAGACTAAGCTGGACTGCTTTTTTCCTGCTATACCTGAGCAGAGCTCAATAAACACTAATCCTGTAACCCAATTCTCAGTGAGTTTATGAAAAAGCAAGAAACAAGAGGCTTGGCCATCAGCTGGCGGTATTCCCCTGATAACYGAGGGATCCAGTCTGCAGGTCTTCTTCATTCACCCAGCTAAGCATAGATAACACCAACTATAAATTTGCAAAGCTTGGAAAAAAATGATGAAAAGGTATCAATCATTAAAAAGAGTACTTATTAAAAAGACTATGAAACTTAAATAAGGTTTCAGAASTTTAACTATTTTTGAAAAAAAATCATTTGACAATTTAGGTGAGGCAATCATTTAATTACATTTCATTTCTTGCTTGGCACTTTATATATAGCCCTGACTTTTTACTGTTCTTAAGATGACTTAAACTGCCAGCTATGCTTGACCTCCAACTAAAAGATTAATATTGACATGCAAAGTGCAACTCGTATACAAGCAACCAGGGAAATCTTTCATCCACCAAAATCTTTATAAATAAAAAGGAAAAACAGAAGTGAATAATATTTCCYGAACACAGGAAAGCAAAAGGAAAGTTCAGTTCTAAAAAAGGGTTATTTCTGATAGTTTGTCTGCCTGAATAAACTTAACTGATCAAATGAAATTATGTTGAAATATTATATGAACGTAAAGTTTTCTATGAATGTTTTCATATTGTCCATTGGGCTTGCAAAGACTAAAGCATGCCCAGCACACTGCAGTCYTCAGGGAGTTTTAGCCAAACTCCTGTTGAGTATATGCAAATTGTAACTTCTCAGAATTTGATTTATCAAAACTTAAGCAGATTTTCATAGGAACCCATCTGCAGCACATAYACACGCATATCCTCACATTTCAAGTTGTTATTCTAAATCAGAACATTTTAATTAGCAATCTATACTTTTTCCTAGACCTAATCTCCAACTGGAATTTTATAGGTAGGTAGGTAGGTATGTGTGTGTGTGCATATATATATATATATATATGCACACACACATACACACACATATATATACACACTACTGTAACAACCTTCAAGATCACATACTAAAGCTTTGCCAAAGTTAAAAATAACTAAAATCAGTCTTACTAAAACTCTGTGACACTTCCTGTTATGAGAGGTAAGGCCTATAATTCTAAGAAGCCTTAAAGAAAAGGTGTTCTTACCTTCTTTTAAACATCAGTATCTCTTAAAGTCAAGAGACAAGGTAAATGTATGCAGTAAGGCTTCCAACTGAATACATCACAGATGTGTCATAAAAATGGAGCCTCTTTTCATAAACTATTTTCAAGGAAATAATCTATTCTGAGAAAAAAAATTGCATAAATTTACTCTAATACCAAACCTACTGGATTGTTTCTTTACCATGCAGCCCTATTATTTTGTCACTTCTTGTGCATCTGCAAGTTTTGAAGTTGCATCAGAAAAGACTAGTGAATGCTTCAGTCACCATTGTCCTTTAAAGAATGGAAGAAAAAAAGCAAAACAAAGACTCATGGACTTGTTCACATATTTTACCACAAATTAAGACAGAAGCCTCAGTCCTGCAACAAGACCACACGAGTGAACCCTTCTCTCCTCCCAAAGTCTCACGAACATCAATTGCGCTTTATGCAGATATAGGAGTATGTTCACAAAGCACAGTACGTCGGCAGGTCCAGACACGCACATCATCCRACTGTTGCTTTTGTACTAACTTGTGTCGATTCAATTGACTGCTCGGTCTAGTTTTCTTCTTCTCCTGAAAAGGAAGTTAAGATTTCGGTAAAGTAGCAGATCTATTGCATGAACTCCAGTCTACTCTAGGTATCTGTGTACAGTATTGTCATAGCTTGCATGGTTTGAAAGGCAGCTAGATAAAAGTAACAAGAGTAACAGTGACAACACTTTGTGTTTCTGTGATAGCTTCCACCAAGGGATCTCAAAGCACTTTGCAAAACATCACTACTTATGCTGCATAAGTGAGATGAATAAGGCTTACATCCGTTTTAAAGACCTGTGCACTAGAAGAGAAATAAAGGTTATTTTACTTATCCCTAGTAAAAAAAAGCAAATTAGTGGCAGAGCTGGCAGTACAGTTCAACTGGTCTTTGTTATTAATCTTTATGTATGTAGGAAATCAAATATCTAAAAATATTCTATGCTTGCCTCTGAAGGCCGGAAAACCTTATCCTGTAGATAAGTAACAATTAATTTTCAATTTCTGCTAGCCTCCTGCAGCATCCATTATTCTTGCCTTGAAAAATCCATAAATTACCAAATTATATAAGTTTACTTGAAAAATATGAATACCCTCAAGTTGTAATACTAACTAGTCAGATATGAAAGTATAGATTATGTTACTACCATAAACAAGATTTGAATAATAAAGAGGAAAACTTATGCAAGGAAAATCAAAGACATTTTACACTGCTGAACTAATATAAATGTGTTTTWAAGCATAAATCATATTTTGGCCTTTTTAAATTATTCTCTGACAAAGAAACGTATGGTGACCTCAAATCTCATTTAGCTGGGAAAATTGCACTGGATTAACTTCAGTTTCCAGATGCTATATTTAAAGATGTATAATCCCATTTAAATTCTTATAATCCCATTTCATTACAATAATTTTGTTAAATTTATTCCAAATTAAATTGACCATTTGTAATATCCTTTGCATAAAAAGCTTTTGTGTTAACTTTATTCTAATTTGTATTGTGGTTGAAACAAACCACTTCCTTCCCAGAGTTGGAGAGGGAAAAGACAAGAACTCCCACAGATCAGTGCTTCTGTTTATTCTTTTTTTTACCCAGTGATGGCAGTAAAACGTACTTGCTAGACAGTATGACTGCATTCCTTTTTTATAGTTGCCTTAARTTCAATCTAGTAACATAACCGTAAGTTTAACATGTTAGCTACTTTTGTCCACAATCAAATCCATTAACAAATAATGACAACTGTGTAAAGGCATCTGGGTTTTAAAATAAGCCCTAGTATAGAACTCTCCATTGTAATTAAATTAAAATCCTATGCATTTTGGCATAAAAATCATAGGCTGCCTCACATAAAAAAAATATATCTGTATCAGTTTTTAGAAAAATAAAATAGGCTCTTATTCATTAATCAGAAAGTGATATTAGAATTATAACCTCACCATTAAAATATGCAAACCTTGGGATGTATCTTTAGTTCTACTGATTTTATTTTGCTATACATATAATGCATATTCACTGGARACAACAGAAGTTCAGAACTACTGTATCTGTTCTGCATCCTGTAAAGATATTAACAAAACTGATTCAAACAGATCTAACTTTCCACATCTTCTAAGTGTGAGAACAGCTCCTGAGAGTTAGTTAATCAATCTAATTTGGTGGAGGGAGGGAACATAGCACACGCATCTTTCATTCAGTACGTATATTTCTACAGAACATTTTAGAAAATCTGTTATATGTTATCTTTGAATTGATCTTTCTCCTAAAATCAGAGTTGTCTCATTTTTTAAAAAACCCAAAATGCTATAATTTTTTGTTTCTTTCTGGAGATACTAGTCTCTTGTAATCTTTCAAAGATTCTATCACAACAGCATCACAATATTTTACAATACTAAGACTTGGCAAAAAAACAGGCTGCTGGTATTCAACTGGTTGAAAAGCATGCAAAATTACTTTTTTCCATCGGGCCTAGATTTGGAAGTATGTGAAGGGAATTAAACTGTTTGATTCACTTCTATTATAATTTTCTGTTAGCTACAGTTTGATAATGTTATTACCTACCATCACAAGAATATGTGAACACCAGTATTAAGTGAGGTGAAGGTAAAAATAGGTGCATCATATTTCTAAYGTTTCATAAAATGGTCTTTGATGATCGTCAGTGCATTTCCAATGTAATTTATGCTGATAGGTGGCAATGAAGATCTTCAGTTAGAGCTCGTATCATTTTGCAGAGGATGAGATCAGACACAGTACTTCACTGAGCACTGAAGCCCCATGCAATATCATRCCTCAGTCCCGCTACCCCCTCTACAGCTCTCCTTTCAACAGGGCATSGTTGTGCATTTCCACAAAATCCATCACATCACAATTGTATTGTAGTTAAACTGCGGTTGTAACTAACTTCAGCATAACTACACTGGCTCTGGAATCTGTGAAGATTTATGGGCGTATTTGACTCTGCAGTCTCCTTGAAGCTTTAGACTACTCCTTGCACATAAAGTTACTCACTTGGATAAGTGTTCATGGATGTGAGTTTAAGGAGGGAGGACACAGGTGCTCTGTCTTGCCAGAGCGTAATGATGAAATACTAGTATCTAAATAGTGAATAGCATTCAAAGAGAAAAGTCGGTGAAAGGATGTATGACCTTTTCCTCATAGCTTTGCTGCCAGTGTTACTAAGTGACAAAAATCTGCAGGCACTCTATGCTGCAATTCCAGTGATCTTTCAGATAAAACTAGTACAGCATCAAACTGCAATCAAAGCAGTTTTCTGAACCCTAGAATCAGTTTTATTGGACAAATGACTGACTGCTTCATTTTATAAAAAGTAAATAGTTTATAGCATTTTTTATTCCATGTATTTTCTAATACRAAATTAAATGTGTTAGCCTTTGTTCTCTGTTTTCTGATTAAACATCCAGCCAAGAAATCTCAGCATCCTAAGGAACTRAACCRTATGTTGTAGACCTTATTGCACAATTGCTGGGTTAATGAGAAYTATCTCACAGAAGCTCACTACAGACACCATCAGTGATGACAGTCCCTGCCAGGTCATTCTGTAGTCTGTGAGAACGTGGACTTGGCAAACAGCATGATGTCCAAATCCATCTGCTGACCAAACACGGCAAGGTGAGTTATATGTTGTAATTAGCGTACAAGAGCACCACAAAGCCTATCAGCCTATTTATGCTGGGATCTTCCTACCGATAAGAATTGTACACAGATGGTGTTACAACTAGCTTCTATGTCACTGTGCCATCTTGCAAGCTCATGGTGTATCTTCTTTGAAATAAAGACTATCAACATCTTTGTAAACAGCCTGCCAGCAAAGAGCACCATCACTCCTTAAAACCAGTGACAACTCACCCTACCTAGGGGGCCCTTCCCCTTACCTTAGAGTCTCTACATTTCAAAAATCTCTTATTCAAATCCATTCTCTGCAAGTAACTTCACATCTCTAGATTTATTGTACAAAAACTGGAAGAAATACAAAGCTTTTTTGTGTATTTTGGAGGTTAGGAAAATTTAATAGCAGGGTAACAATATACAGAACAGCAAATTAAACTATGATATAAATCTGTCAATACCAAGCAACATACCTCTTTAAGTGACAAGAATATGAAATAAGAATCTCGAGAATATGAAATAATAGGCTTGATCATGCACATTTGAAATCAATACTAGTTTTGCCTGTATTTCAGTGTGAACAGCCACAAGTTAACTACTACAGACTATGTTTTCAGAACTGTTCAATGCTTAGCAGATCTCACTTAAAAATATAAATAAAGCAACTGCTGG
Source organism: Rhea americana (assembly GCF_003343005.1). Taxonomy (NCBI): domain Eukaryota; kingdom Metazoa; phylum Chordata; class Aves; order Rheiformes; family Rheidae; genus Rhea; species Rhea americana. Next base: position 2,939,650 of record NW_028186967.1, read on the forward strand.
GTGCATACTGACTTTAAAGTCTGGCTTAAAAATTGTCTCTAAACATTCTATTAAGCAGTGTTTTCTTTTGAAAATCTGCGTGCCTATTAATGCACCTACATGAACATAACAGGTTCTTCTGAAATCTTGCTTCAAGATTAATATTAATCCTATTGAAYATAATACATAATATTGAATATTATAACCTATTAACACATCATTCTTAAAACACAAGTTAGTCAGAAAAAGAACACAGACACATTCTCCCTCCAAAAATCTACTGCCACTCCATTTAAAGACTTGACTAGTTTGATAGAATTGCTAAAGGCAGCGTAATATCCACAGTATTTTCCTGGTCATCTTTCAGCTTCTTTAAAACAGCTGTGTATTTATCATTGATCTTAATAAAAACTCACGACAAAAAGCATTCGGAGTTTTAACAATACCTAGGTCTCACAGCTGCAGAACTTCTGAGACATTTGGTACAAGGCTGTTAAAACAGATTTCAGCATCTTTATCTCAAGTGTTGTTGTCTTTTAAAAGAATACCAAACAAATGCAGAAGACTCACTTTTTCTTTTCTTCTTYTCAGCTTTAAATGAATCTAACTCAGGGCTGACAGCATTTTATCTTATGTAGCATTTAGTCAGTTCTAAGAGCTTGTTTTCTCTCTMACCTAAACTTTATTACTGCCTGCTCTTTCTAATATTAGCATTCCTACAGGTAGTCTCACAGTCTGTTTTCTGTTGGATACTAGCAGAGTGAATAGAAAAAAAAATCATATTCATTTTATGAAATTTTCAAAACTATTTCTTTAAATTCAACCTTCTAAGCCCACATCACAGCTCTGGAAAAATAATGCAGAGGTGTGGTAGCTCTGTTGTAGCATTCATTAGTATCAAATTGTTGATGATTAAATGAGACTCAAAGGAAAGCTGCAATTTTTTTTTCGATATCCCACAGTAATTCTTTCACATTGTAAAATCATAATCATTCATTAGTCATTTGCTTTCACAATTACTGAGAGTTAAAACTACATGTAAACTTGCTACCTTTCTAAGTGGTTTCTAAAAAGAAGTCTGTATTTCTCAGACAGAACTCAATAAAATGGCTTACAAAACAACCCACTTTTAAACCTTTTTTAATTTTTTTACGGCATAGTTACAGTCTAAGCAGCATTGTAGCCCATAGCTAGGCTTGTGCAGCTCATCACCTGGTTATGACACCCTCTCCCTTCCAATTCTATTTGTCTTTGGAAATGCACTCTTTTTCCTATTAAGCATTTCATCCTGCAGATTATTCTGGAGGAAGACAGTCCCAGATTAGACCTGCAAAAGGGCTTGCAGGCTGGAAGAACAACAGTTTTCAGCAGTCTTGCCACCAAATGAAATACATTTCTTGTAGGCTGAAAAACTCCCAATAGATGGGGATAGTGAGGCAGCTAATGATGAAACACTTATAAAGCAAGAGATGCAGCAGACAGACAATTGAGTTAGCACTTATAATGGCTGAGAAGAGCCTGACTAAAAGCACCTAAGAAGAGCTGAGTGTATAATTCTGAGTATTCAGCTAATAAGTATTCTCACTCACCCCTATTAAAAGCCATTCAACTTTRTATGCAATAATCAGATACTTAGTCTAGAGATACAAATGACAGTCTAACATGATAGAAAAAAAATGAAAAGATGTAGTGTGACCAATGTATTTAGAAAGTAAAAACAAACTCACTGAGGAAAAAAAAAATATACATTCTGGAAACAGTTTTGTCTTGACAAATAAGCCATTTTTTCCATTTTATTAATGTGTAGCTCACTTACCAATCTGCTTACACTCTATAGTGTAACAGAAGCAGTAACTTCTGTAGCAATGAAAGTAAAAAGGCCCACTTGATTTTCCTAAATTCACATCATAGCACCTGAAAGACTACAGTTATTTCATATTTGCTTGCATACTTAAATCATTAAAAACCTAGAGCATCTCTTTGCTAAATAACTCAAAGCAGAAAATACCTTTTCAGAGAGGCAGAGCCCTCCTACATAACCCTTCTTTACAACCTTTTTCTCCTCTACCCATATGGCTTTAGCTGCCTGTGCTCATGATACGCCCTGATATGACACAGCTGTGTAACCTGAATCAGACTTCTGCAAAGACAACCAAACTGTGAGAAACTGCTGGGAGGAGTCTGATGTGGGGCCTCCCCCCATACACCCTCTGCCCCTTGGCTCAGGAGCTGCATTGAAGTTCAGGCCTGCCTATGCTATCAATTCCTGCCTGGCTCATGATCCCAGTGTGCCTGGCCAATGCAACTTCCCAGCTTGATCTCAGTCCTGCCTGGGCACTACAGACTGGTCAAGTAGCCATCAGACTACTAGCCAAATGTGGTTAACACATCATCTAGGCAAGTTCTTCTTGGTTTGGTACTGGGGGACAGCACCTCTTGTCAGCAAGGCTGCTGCCTTGCTGTCACCCTCAGCTCCCAGCTGGCTTGGCTGCTCCTTGACGTGGATTATAACACAGCTGCTGCCAAGCTTTTCATCCCTAGCAAGAAGTGAGTTGATAGGGGGAACTTAGTTACCACTAACAGCTTTAAAGACATTATTTAGTGTCACTTCTGTATGAATCACTTTTCAGCAATGTTTTTGTGTGGCTTTTTTTTTTTTAGAATCTCATTGCACAGAAATTATGGGATTCTTGAAAGTCTTCCTCACTATGATGTAGCCCTTTAAAATCATCTACAATATTTAAAAGTTAATGCATGTGTACTTCTGTAGACTGGAAATCAATTTTCAAGCCTGATTCTCTACTGCCTTCTGCATTAGTCTCTATGTATCATTCCAAATCTGTCAAGGAAAAAAATGGATGTTTCATCCTTAAAATACATTTCACAGTCCCAATAAGAATAACTTCCTTCCTTTTAAATATATTTGAATACATAATTGGTATGTGGATTGTCCATTGATATAGACCTGAATTTCACAATGAGAATCTTGAAAGAAAATATTTTGCCTTGAGAAAGTGCAAAGATTTTTAATTGACATTCTTTTCCATCTGTTTTTCAGCTACTATATTTGATCTTACATGTAAGAAGCAAGAACCATAGCTCACAAATAAATTGTGCCCCTAGCTGAGACCTTAGCACTTATTTTTTATGTTCAACAGGTCTAGAGTTCACTGGCTCTTGCAGTTTACTTACAATGTCTCCAACTGGAGGAATAAAGACTATTTTTCCTGGCACAAACAAATGTTGCTGAAACATATCTATTAACCTTCACTGGTAGTATTGCAAAGACTTTCTCTCTCTCTGGGACAAAAGAAAAAGAAGTCAGGAATAATGAACATATAAAGCACTCTGCTGATGTGTTTAATCCTCAGCTATTTAGCCCTTCCATAATCAGTAATATGCTACTTACAGTGTTAACAGAAATCCACAGAAAATATCACAGTAGATTCTTTCTTAAAATTAACAGGAATTTAAAACAATCTTTGCTGTTTGAATGCAGAGGGAAATTGTGATTTATTAAAAGAAAAGCCTCACAGTCCACTAGGGTGAGCTATCACCCAACAAACAGAGCAGAGTCATTGCCTCTCCAGGTACTCCCCAAGCTGCTCAGGGACTTTGGGTCATTCTCTCCCTTATTTTCAGGTAGGAAAAAAGAAATCATATTTAAACATTAATGCTTTCTAGTTAAAGCTTCTTTTATCTTCCTGGTTAGGCTCGTGAACAAAACACAAGCACCAGCCTGCAAAAAGTGCGTTTCCCAAGGTAGGCTTTCCAAGGTCTAGATAGTAACTAGACCTTTGTGGATAGGGGCTGTACTCCAAAAACTTTTAAGTGATAAGAAAGTTGGCTAAGCTTGCATAAACAAACTGTAAGCTATATTGACACATCTCTGTGACAGTATGCAATAATGCTAGCAAGTAGATCCTCAGCTGCTGTAAACTAATATAGTTCTACTGACTTCAGTCTAGCCATGCTGATTTATACCAGCTGATGATTTGACACCTCCTTATAAGTAGTGTTTCCGTTATTGGAGGACTGCAGTTGCAATTTGGAGTGGAAGAGCCAGAAGTGATGCTATTTATACCATGTGTTCTTTGAGCCAAATTCTCTGCAGGTGTAGACAAACCCCATTTAAACTAATGAAGATGTGCGCTGTTACATGAACAAAAAAATTGACTGTTTTATCTTTTCGCTTCTTTTCTAAACTAAAGCCTCAGTCCAGCATAACATGTAAGCCTGTGCTTAACTTCAAAGATATGAATGGGTTCATTCCTTTTTAATTTCATTGAATTTAAGCCCTGAAACTGCTGTGAAACAAAAGAGCTTGTGGCAAATGCTACAGCTTGCGTGCTTGTTATGACTTTCTTAGTCTATAGAGAACAGTAATACACATAAGAATAATGCTGCACTCCTTAGACTAAAGTAATATTTCTTGACATATGTCTTTTATTCTTAGCTACAGCGACATGATTATGAACATATTACTGCAGGTGCATGCTTCCAGTAATACTGAAACTTACAGTTTTTAGCACTTGAAGAATGAGGGAGGTTTTCAGAATATAACACATCTGTACAGTGTTCTTCTAGTTATAATTCTTCACAGATTTTGCTGCGCTTTGTGCTAGGCTCTTTAAAATCCATTGCTTCCTGTCAGTTCACCTATTACAAGAATACATAGTAGAAAACTTCAATGGATATCTTGAAGACTTCAGCAATAACTAAAAAAGAAAGAGAGAGAGAGAGAGAGAGATTACCGAATTTTCATTAACAAGACCAGCTCCAATGGCATCATCAGTCTCAGAAGGAATGGAATAAAGCAGACTACATGCTAAATACTAAATGAAGAACAAACAGTTTCTACCAAACTTAGGGCAAAACAAAAARAAATAAATAAAAAATGTGAAAGTAAACACTGACTTAAAAATTGTGTCTTAACATTTTTAAATAGGTTAATACTAAAAAATATAAGAGAATGGCAAAAGATACATCTGAAGATTTTTTCCTAATGCTATTTTGATGGTGTTGTAGACAACAGTCTTAATGTTAAAAGAAACATTTACACCAGAAGTGCTTGCTGAAGGAACAGCTTAGACCCCAGTCTTCCGAACACCAACTTTGATCACATGCATAACTTGCCTAACACCAGTGACTCTTTCATCACACTCATAGGACATACATATTTTTATAAGCGCAATGTTTTCTGCGTGTAGTGTCTGAAAAGTTAAGTATTTCAGACCAAGCTCCTACAAGGTGCTTTGGACGTTCTGACAATTCCTAAAAATGGTGKGATGAGAAATAAAAGGTTGAAAAAATGTACATAACTTTCAACATGTTTCATTGTAGATCAGTTTTTTGCGATGCAGAGTGAAAGATTAATTTGACTGAACGTTCTTGTGCCCAAGGCTCCTCAAGGATCTGGTTCTGACTGTATTTTACACCCTCTGAATTCAGGTCCTTATGTATTCAAATTATTCAAGTTAATAAAGCTCATATATAACATATGTATTACCTAAAAACGGCCACATTGGATGAGTCTGGTATCTTCTCTCCAACAGAAGCCAGCTGTGGATGCCCTGGCAAGAACATAAGGACAAGAGGAGCACAAATCAATAAAAGCCCAGATAATTCCTGTTCGCGTTATTTAGCTCACTAGTCCTCTGCTGACTTATCTGGCTTTTTCATAAATAAACAAAGAGGTATTGAGACTAACAAAAATAATAAAAATAAACTGAAAACGGTTTCTCAAGTCTATAGATAAAGTGAATGATGCTATATAAAATTAAGACTACTCAGGTCTAGTCTCAAAGTGTACCAAAGTTCTTCTGTATTTTCCTTTATTTTCTTTAAGAAAATATATACGTTATTATTTTCCTCATATTTTTCCTCAAGAAATTAGAACTAAAATAGGCAAACTAAGAGCAGTGATATTACTGTAACAATTAAAAAGCAACATTCCAAGTTAGTGTCATTATTAAGAATAATCTGTGTATCCATAAGCAAGTTTTGCTGGTTGCAGAATACTTTTTCATGCTCAGAAATTACTTAAATATTCCATATGACATCTAATGAAATGTCACATTACRGACACCATATTATAATTGCTATAGTTGCTCCAATGTCATGTAATAAAACAAAAATGCCTGGTAGCTTCTACCTAAAGGATTTCACCCAGTTGGCAATCACAGATGACTTCCCACTACCACAGTCTCCGGAAAGTCACAAGATAAACTTGCCTTTTCCAATCTTCAATCTAAAATCAACAAAGAATCTGTCGCAGCAGGAAATACCTCTTTCTGTGCAAGTGGGTATTTACATAGCCTCTCTTATCTTGTACTCCTACTGTACCTCATAATATCCTTCCTTCCATTCTGCATCCGACTATACCATATTCAAAGGCATATATCATATCTATAGCCTATTTTAGCTGAGGTCAAAAAGTCCTGGAGGGATCTGGTGCATGAGGAGCTGAAAGGAGAGCTCGTGCCTAACTGGGTCCAGGATTCCTACCTTGTGGTGGCAGCCAAGCAAGCAGCTCTTTGAACAGTAACCCGCTGTCATCGTCCGCTGCCAGAGCTCAGGGAAAACTTGCTGCTTCTCTCACAACTGTTCCTGTTGCCTTTGATGGGGTCATGAATACATAGAGCAATAGTTTCACCAGGGTATCTGCTCTCCTCTCAGCTATTATGATTCACCTGCGGGGTAAGGAAGATGACAAGCTGAGCACACCTGGAGCTTGATCACTACAGCCCACAGACTGTATCAAACATATTTCATACCACTCTCTAATGCTTATTTTTCTCCGAAAAGAGTTTTTACAGATTTGCTAGTATCATCACATCAACAAGTGATAGATCTTCCATACTACTGATACGCTGTGGGAAGAGTCAGACTCACAGCACTACAGCAAGAGCAGCTCTGCAGATCTTCAGCAGCTATCTGGCTGAGCTTTACAGATATTCAGCTGTGCAAACTGTGGCATTTCAGAAACCCAGGAAAATCAGAGCAAAAGCAGGAGGTGAGACTACCGTTACTAACAGAAATCTACTAAACAGCCATATCAGGGAAGATGACAGGTCTGCATTTATAGTGAAAAGGGTGAAGAGTCATCTTCTATCTGAGCATCAAGGTCAGACACAAACACTGCTTATTTTCTTTCACATATGCATAATTCAAAAAACCACAAATTCTAAATTCCACTTCATCTACCTTTTTCTTATTGCACTCAAGTGAGTTCTGAATACATAAAATGTACTAATAAGTTACATAAATTATGACCAGAAAAAAAATCTACATAAAACTAACCATATGATTGTTTCTTTAGGAAGAAAAAAAGATTCAAAAACAGGCCTAAAGAATCAGTGTGTTATGTTTGTATGTAAAGCTGTACAGTAATTGAGTAGCCTTTCACAGTGCAGRAAAGCAAGCAGCACAGGAGTCCTTTTAGTCAGACTATTAAGAATCTCTCTTTGGTGGAGATTAATAGTTCTGAGATTAATTAAGTGGGTAGTGGGTAGAAGATGGATTTCTACTAAGTGAAAAAAGACTGAAGTCAAAACATGGCATTTTGTTCAATAGCTGCTCTTGATAAAAAGAGAGTAAGAATAATTTGTAGCATAAGCATTTAGAAAGACACCACAATTTACAAACAACAGTATTTTTATCTTGCTTGTATGTAGTTTCTGTTAATATTTTCTAAGATTTGGATAATCACCTTGAAAAGCCAGCTACTAGCAGCACTTTTTGTTTTATATTCACAAATACTCAGTCCCAAATATTGTCAAGCATCTTAAAGAAGTGGGCATGTCTCCAGTTTGTTTGTATGTACAGTATTTAGTCCCCGAAGCAGAAGTTGCAGAAGGAAAGAAATGCCATCTCTTGATTTATTGTTTTAATAAAGATACAAATGAAGATCAATTACAGAGAATTCAGATAAGTACTTTACAATGCATGATAATACAAGAAAGACAGGACTTAATTTGGAGGTACAAACCTCAGGCTGCATTAGTTATTCTAAAATAAATCACTCATGTTTATCAAAACCAGTACGACAGTACATGCTTTATTAGCTGTGATATAAACTTGAGCATTTTTATAGCCTGCGAATAAAATGGAACTTGCATTAGTTACAAATTTCAATTTTCCAGTATATTAAAAGAGGAAATATCCTGCCAAATGAAACTCATTGCTCAGTTTTATGGTTTCCTTACATTTACAATTGTGTTTGATGTCTTTGCTGTGTGTAAGTTACACTCCAAGATTCCAGAAGCRGTGGCTCAACCCACCACCATCAAAAGGAGAATATTGCCTTCTCCTGGTGTTCCTGTTCTTTACCTTGCTCTGGTGTCGGGCATGTCAGACGCAATATAAGCTGATTTAACCAGGGAGTATTTTGCTGGACTACAGAGTTAAATCAGCTCAGGAAGAGTCTAACACAGGTCACAGCCAGTACAATGAACAAACTGTCTCTCCATTTTGTTACAGATGGAGCCTAGGGAGATTAGCTCGCTAATTTAGCTGGTTAAGTCAAATACCTAAAGTTGGACCGTGTGAACACCTCTCAATTCATCTCTACAGCTATTTCTGGCAAGCTAATGCGTCTTGTTAGCTACAACTCATAGTTGGGATCATGTGGCGTGCTTCAGTTAGCAGACCAGACTTCCCCAAGGACAGGTGGATGAGCTGATAAAGTTGCATTCAGAGCACTGGAGAAAGACTTGTTCTAACATTTTCATGGAAAAAATGCTACCTGTATTCTKTTTTTCTTATCACCAAATGCCCCAGCATTTTTAGTTAAAAGAGCAAATAGAACATTAAGTATACTCTTTCAATTATTATGCATACAATCGTCAAAAGTATATATAACTGCTTTAAAGAATTCCTTAATGTAGCTAAGTTCCCATACTAAAGAACTATTACTTCTTAATAGTTACACCATTGCTTCGGTGTTAAATTCTGAAAAGTGCTGTCCAGACTCATTTTGAACGGCAAGTGTGGTCAGTGCACCTAAGATTTAAAAAGCTCCCTGAAGAGTGACAAGCAGAGAAAAAATGCTAGTCAGCTTTGCATTAAAACCCTAGAAACAGCAGTTACTAGCAGTTCAGTTTAAAAAAAGAATTTTTAATTTCATAGTATAGTTTAAAATTAGATAAACAATTTTAAAAAGTTCAGTATTCAGTCAAAGAAGATACTTTTTTCAATTGTCAAACTGCAAAGAAACCAATTTGTGAGAGCACAAGTATTCAGCCTCCTCATTCTTACATATCACCTCTGACTTGAGTAATTCAACTGGGCTTTAATGAAAGCAAACAGTATAACGTATGCTTAGCAATCAATGCAGCTGACTGCCTCACACTTCTTACTAGTTTATGACCTCTAAATGCAAAGGACAAAACATAGGTTTAGTAAGATTCCTATCTCCTTCAAAAATCTCATGCTACCTTATATAACCATTAGAATAAGGAAACCAAATGAATTYGGACTACACAAAACTTAATCTACAATCTCTGTTGGTTTAGCGAAGTCAAAAACAATTGGTGTCAATTCATGCTATTTCAGCTACCAAAGTTCAAAAAGTTTGCAATAAAGCATTATATTTTGTCATTGGCAAAAAAGTAACTGCTAAACCAAAACTGTCATAAAATTTGTTAATGCAAGAATTCTCCGAGCTGGAAATCTCTTTATTCTGTGAATCCCTAACTCATATTCACACTTGTAGAGTAACATATCTCACTCTAGGCATCATACAGCCTAATTTGGAAACATAATCCTGAAACTGCTTGTAGCTGACTTTTAGGAAAGACAAACTTTCTTCATTTAGCTTTTTGGACGACCAAATTATATTTTCACACTTGAAGACTGGAAAATATTTTCAATTAGGTGAGACTGGTCTTTGTAAAATAACCCTCCAAGTTCACTCTGGTCTTCATAAATATCTAACAGTCATTTTTTTACTTGCACTTCTGACCCTGACCTATCCTATACTTATTTTTTCATAGTCCTTCTGAGACTTTCTGAGAAAGTAAATTTCCCTCTTATTTCTCTTTTAATATTTGATCAGTGGAGCAGCAACCTCTGAAAMAAAACTACTGAAACTGCAAATCATACAGAAAGTTTTCATGGATTATTTTTAGCTTTTAAAATAATTATCCTTGAGCTAGAATCTTGGCTTCATTGAGAAGAACGCAAGGATAACAATTGCCTACTGTAATACAGAGGCTATTTTCTAATTCTCTACATTTTGATTATCAGTACAACACTAAATTCTGAGGCTGAAAAACTATCTGGCCCATTGTATAACTAATGATGAGGAGTTTATTCTTCCAAAAGAAAGTTTTAGTTGCCTATATATGGACTAAGTTCAATTCCTTTGAAGTTATTAAGTATACTGGACTTTTATCTTGAACACCTCGGAYCAAGTTTTCAAACAGATTCCTCTCTACTAAGTACATTGATTCATTGTGTGCCATTTTTTTTTCTTTACTTTTAAAGCTAATGTTGAACATTTGTATGACACAACAGGTGACTGGTAGATGAAAGCTAAGGCAGACTTTCACAGGAAAGCAAGGGGGACTGTAAGGTGCTTCAGGTAGCTTACTAACGTTCACAAGACAGTGTATTTGATCACTTGTCGACTTTCACTACTTAAAAATGCTAACTCGTTAACAGCAATACACTTCACGACTTGCATGTGGTGTTACTTTAGACGTATTTTTTWAAAAAAAGAAGGAAAATCCGGCCTTCTACGCATCCAGCCCACTTTTTACTGTTCCACGAACACTAGCTCATTTGCACGTTAACGTCCTGGGTGACWCCGACCCTCGCGGTGCGGTTTAGGCGCGGCTCTCCAGGTTCCCTCGCGCCCTGCAGCCAGCCGAGCCGCCTCAGGCAGACGCTCAGCCAAAGCGGCGCGACGAGCGGCGCCAGCCACAGCGCCGCGACGGACTGCAGCTCCCGGCGCGCCCCGCGGCCCGCAGCTCCCGGCGCGCCCCGCGGCCCGCAGCTCCCGGCGCGCCCCGCGGCCCGGCTCGCGCCTCGCCGGCCTTGGCGGGCGGCAGGAGCAGGCCCCAGACGCCGCTGCCGGCCTGGGGGCCGCCCCGCCTCTGCCGGCCACGGCGGGCCACAGCCGGCGCTGCTGCCGCTTTCTCTGCCGCAGTTTTAACGTCGCTCCGTGTGTCTCCCGTGACTTCCCTGCTTCCCCCCCACACCCCGTTCCGTACCTGGAGGTGCGGCGTGCCGGCAGGACCGGAAGCGCTAGTTGCCATAGCGACTGTCTCTCCGGTAAACATTCCGGGTGCCCCCGGAAGCGGTTGGAGTCGCCCTGCCCCATGTGGAGATTTTTCTTATCACTTCTCAGTGCGGCCGCTCTCGCTGCGAGCCGCATGGCCTCAGTGTTTAGCGTTTATGGCTTATTCATTTTAAAAAATACATACTGGAAGGCCATGCGGCTCGGCCCCGTCCGCGGACGCGATTGGCCAAACGCATCCCTCCCCAGCCAATCGGGGCCGGCCACGCTCTGCCCGCAGGAAACCGCACATGGAAAGCCGCGATTGGCGGCGGCGGCCCCACGCCCCGCCTCTCGCGGCTCACCACTGGATGCGTGTTTGGCGTGGTACGCTCTGACTGGCCAGCCGCGGAGAGCCTCCCCCCGCCCCTCGGCGCCGCGCATTGATAAGGCTAAGGGGGAGGGCCGCGGCCGGCCCAGCGGGAGCGGCGCGCGGCGGCGGAGGCCGGTTGCGGCAGGCTCGTGAGCGCGAGGCAGGTGCCGCCCGGGGCTGCTCTCCTGTGCGGCCGCAGACCCGCGTCGCCATGAAGCCGGTGTGGGGGCTCGCTCTCGCGTGCACTCTGCTCCTGGCCGGTGAGTCCTGTGGCCGCTTCCTCACCCAGCGGCTTCTAGAAGCTTCTGCGTGTGGCGGTTGCAGGGGCGGGGGGGGGGTCTCGCCCAGTAGCAGCTCCCACCTCTCCCTTTTTTGTCGGGGGGAGAGGGGCGAGCTGAGGCCGAGGAGAACCTGGGTGGGGTTATTGGAGCCCTCTGGGCCCCCCAGGGTCCTTTCCTTCTTATTCGCCTTGGCATATACAGACAGGCGCTGCCTTGGCTGTATACTTCGCAGCTGTAGCGAAGGGAGGGGGGAGTCGTGTTCGGCCGCGTGTCCTGCTTTCTCCTGAGCTGCTGCTGGCGCTCCTGTAGGGAGCGGGGTGGTTCGGGGCGGGGGAAGGTACATGTGGGACTGCTCATGCGCCATCGGGGGAGGAAGGGGGGGGCAAGGCCAGTGTGTGTCGTCTTCTCTCCCTTTCTAATGCCCCTGGATGGGGGTAAACTTAACCCAGAGGTGGGGTAGAAGGACAGATGAGCTTGAGTCTGAAAATCCTTGAGAGTGGTGAAGAAGAGTTTTGGTGGTGTGGAATGGGATTTTGGTTCACCTTATTGGATTTCTTGTTTTTTCAGCATCGGTTAGAGCTGATGAGGTGGATGTGGATGGGACCGTGGAAGATGACTTGGGTAAAAGCAGAGAAGGGTCTCGAACAGATGATGAAGTTGTTCAGAGGTTGGTAACTGGGAGTGTGGGTCAGTTATTTCTTAACTGTTAAGCCTGCTCTTTACTTTAAGGGTTATTTCTTACCTCACTAATGCCCAGAAGGTAGAAGGTATTGTGGGAGGGGGTAGACTTTGAAAGATGTGCTCTCATTGAACTGGAGAGATGTAGTCATTTGGGAGAAGTGCAGTAAAACTGTATTTGTGAAGACACTCTCCTCTATTTAGAGGAGAGCTTGAGGTAACTGGATTCAGAAATACTTGGCTTATTTTGTCTAACAGCAGTAGTTGCATAAGAGCGGGTAAATAGAGGCTTATTCCTGTGTGTAACTGCATGTGGTAAATGGTATCAGTTTCATGCCTACTAATAGAATAATTTCATGCTTATGAACACTTAATCTTTTGTGAGGTGTACCATGCAGTGATTACAGTGTTTCTTTATAAGGGAAAAGTTTGATTTCCAAGTTGGATTTTCACTTGAGTCTTTTTTGGGTGGAGGTTAAGCAGTAGATGATAGTTACAGTTGCATGTATCTGATGCTATGTAGCTTCGTGCTAGCAGTGTCAGTAATTAGGGGTTGCACTGTTGATGTAACATTGAGCTCTGTTGCTAGACTATAAAAAGAGTGGTACTGTGTATGAACAAGACTACTTGACATGTTTCCATTGTTTTCACAGAGAGGAAGAAGCTATCCAGCTAGATGGTCTAAATGCATCTCAGATAAAAGAAATCAGAGAAAAATCTGAAAAGTTTGCATTTCAAGCAGAAGTTAACAGAATGATGAAACTTATTATCAATTCTTTATATAAAAATAAAGAGGTTAGTGTCTTTATCAGTAGAACATGCTAGGACTATTTGTGTGTGTGTTCTTGAATTTCTGACTACTGATTTCTATTTCAGATTTTCTTGAGGGAACTTATTTCAAATGCTTCTGATGCTTTAGATAAGATACGGTTAATTTCCTTAACTGATGAGAGTGCTCTTGCTGGTAACGAGGAACTTACAGTCAAAATCAAGGTAAGAAGCATTAGATAACTCTTTCACTGAGGACAGTGGAAGGAGAATAAGGTAGCATTTCATTAAACTAGTGGATTGCTTAATAAGAATGCAAACAGAAACGATGACCACCACATCAGGACACTTGGAATTCACTTCAGTGACTTTTTTTAGTCCACTGAAAATCTCTGATTTCATAAAGAGTAATTGAAATATTGAAGTACTGGAGAAACAGATTTTTTTCTTAATGCTCTACTTACTGTGAATTCTATTTATTACAGTCAGGCAAGTTTAAACTGGAATTAGTTATTAGTTTCCTTGTCCTTTCACAGTAGTATATTGTGTCTAAAGGTTCGAAGTGAAGTCCAATTGGGTCTTTTGTCTTTCTTTCAGTGTGATAAAGAGAAGAACATGCTTCATGTTACAGATACGGGTATTGGCATGACAAAAGAGGAGTTGATTAAAAACTTGGGTACCATTGCGAAGTCTGGTACAAGTGAATTCTTAAACAAGATGACTGAAATGCAGGATGATAGCCAATCAACATCCGAGTTAATTGGCCAGTTTGGTGTTGGCTTTTATTCCGCTTTCTTAGTAGCGGACAGAGTTATTGTTACATCAAAACACAATAATGATACGCAACATATTTGGGAATCAGACTCAAATGAGTTCTCTGTGATTGATGACCCAAGAGGTAACACTTTAGGACGTGGCACAACCATAAGGTAAGTATTGAGTCAATTTCCTTGGATTAAAAAAAGCTGTGTCTAGATAGCTTCATTGAAACTTCGTGGAATATCTGAGTGACTTTAGCTTTGTGACTACGTACTGTTTGATTCCTATAATAAAGCTATTGTCAGACCAGTACAAGTATCTTAACAAGTAATTACATSTGAAATGGATGCAGAGTGTTAATACAATTTATTCAGCTCATGAAATGTCAAGCTAGGAAAGCCACAARCATCTTGACAAGTAACTGATGACAAGTAATTTCAGGCACTTCCAGCAGCCTGCAGACTTACGCAGTTTCTCAACATAATTGTGGCTAAATGAGACTGAATCAGGAGATGTAGAGCTTCGTCTCTGAAACAGATGACTGTTCATCTACYGGTGGGGCTGATCTGATAAAACTATTAATTGGAAGTAGCTTGACAGCCCTTTCCTCATCACCTCAAGCATATGAGTTTACTTGATCTAGGCTTTGCTTTTTAGGARAACTGCTTCCTGAAGAAATTGATCCTCTCAGTGCTCTAGTTTGAAATGGAATGAGTGGCATCAATAGCCTGATCATTATAATAGATGTGATTTGAGATTTTCATTTAGGCTTTTGAACTTAGTACTATACTCCAGTAGTTAAGAATGGCTATTCTAAAAAGGATTGTATTTTTGATGATGTGCATGGGGAGCTTTTATTAGTTCATCTGTGACTAGATAAGTTTGAATCACTGTTTCAGCAACAGTAGAAAGGTATTTCTGCTTCTGTAAAACAATTTTAAAATAGACTAATCTAACACTTGAATTTTTTATCTTTAGTCTTGTCTTGAAGGAGGAAGCGTCAGACTACCTTGAGCTGGATACTGTTAAAAATCTAGTCAAGAAATATTCACAGTTCATAAACTTCCCCATATATGTGTGGAGCAGTAAGGTTAGTATCATTACCACATGAGCTTTGGTGTTTTTTGAAAATAATTTGACTAGATATTTCAGGAAGAGTGAGGGAATACTAAAGCTTTTCTGTAGCATGAGTAGTGYTGGATTTCTTACTTGTCTTAACGGATCTGAAAAAAACCTGTCCAAAGTTTCTAAAACTCTTTATTCTTTTGACTCATTGGGAAGGAAAAAAATAGCTGGTATTTAACTAGTTACTTATTCACTGAAAGCTAGTGTGTAGCTTAAACTAGAATTTCAAAGGACTTGATTTTGCTGTGGCTCCTAGAGAGTATTTCCTCAAAAGAGGCAAGACCCTGTTCTAATTACTGGGTAGGGGGAGAACTTCCACTGGCTATGCAGTGGAGTCTTGTCTAGTAGTTAGAAGCTTTGTTAAGCTGTCAAGCGTGGCCACAGTGTCCTTACAAAAAAAAAAATAAGGCAGTATTTTAACTGTTACTGTGACAGTTTAACTGTTTTAGTGATACCATTTATGTAGTGCTAACTTTGAATTGTCTCAGGCTGTGGTTAGGCTGTATACCCAATGCTATTAAAGCTGAATTCTCTTAATACTTGACTATAGTGGTCTCCTRGTATATTGGAGGAAAGCAATGCATTCATGAAAATGCGGCTAAAAACATAGCTGCCTACACAGAAATGCTTGCCATAGGCAAATCACAAGTTAAACTGTTACTCTGAGTGGTTAAGCTATTTCAGAGAACACTAGAAGTTACCTGATAGGAAGCCAAACAGCCTGAGTCCTCTCCTTTTAATTGTCACTAGACAGAGACTGTTGAAGAACCCATTGAGGAGGAGGAGGAAGCAAAGGAGAAAGAAGAAACAGATGATGATGAAGCTGCAGTGGAGGAGGAGGAGGAGGAAAAGAAACCAAAAACTAAAAAGGTGAGTTTTGTCAGMCTTCAGAGGCCTTGTAACTCAGTTATTTCAGCATTTTAAATAGTTTTTCAGAGATGCCCTTCAATGTGTGTGCTCTTCCAAAACGGCCCTACTTATGTGTGTGATTAGATATGTCAGTAAAGAAAATGGTGAATAAGACAGATTTCATTGAAATTAAACAAATGACTGTGTTGGTACTTGAGGTTATCAATTGTTCCTGAAACAATTGTAACTATTTTTGAGTTTATGCACGTTGAACTTGAAGTGATAGTGAATTTCAATAGTCAATAATGTTGAATAGTTTGGATTGAATATACTGTTTTCAAAGGCTGCTTGTCAGAAWGGCAGTGGAATAGAAATCCTAATCACCAGTGAACGCAGTAAAATATATTGGCCGTACTGTAGTGTAGACTTTTTGCCATGTGCTTACACTAAATGAATATGCTTAGGCCTCTGCTTAATTTATTTCCCAGAAGTAACCTGTACATGAAACCTGGGTTTTTTGGTTTTTGGGGTTTTTTTTTTTTGTTTTTTTTTTTAACCATGCTATTTTATGATCTAGAGTTCTCTTTGATGGAATTTCTTTGACTGACTGACTTGTACAAAAGCATGAATCTTTATTGAAATATGCTGTTTATGTACTTAGGTTGAAAAGACTGTTTGGGATTGGGAGCTTATGAATGACATAAAACCAATCTGGCAGAGACCTTCTAAAGAGGTTGAAGAAGATGAATACAAAGCTTTTTACAAAACCTTTTCCAAGGTAATTTCCAATGCTCAAACTGTTTCAGAGTAGTAGATTTACTAGTGTATCTCATGCTGTGTAAATGAAGTGGTGGCCAAGTGCTTATAGGATGGGCTTGTCTTTCAAGAATGAGTTAATTGGTGTCAGTATGTAGACAGAATTCCAGATAGCAAGCCTAAGATTGCAAGATGTAATCTTCTGTATTGGTAATTCTTCAGTTGTGGCTTCAAATASAACTAGTAAGATGCCCACATGATTTGTATTTCAGCTAAGTCAGGCACTCCTGTCTCATAGATTCTGATGAAGCATGCTGAGATGGTTTTATTCTTTCATATGTACAGCTAGATCTGGTAAACMCATTTTCACTCATTAAAAACTTTTTCACAGGATCATGATGATCCTATGGCTTACATCCACTTCACTGCTGAAGGGGAAGTAACTTTCAAATCCATCCTGTTTGTTCCTAATTCTGCTCCACGTGGCCTGTTTGATGAATATGGATCCAAAAAAAGTGACTTCATAAAGGTAAAACAAGCAAGTGTGTGRATTCTGTTCTTTTTTTAAAAAAAAMAACTCCATAATAACCTGATTACTGTTTCTCTTGTAATACAGCTGTATGTTCGAAGAGTATTCATCACAGATGATTTCCATGATATGATGCCTAAATACCTTAACTTCGTTAAGGGTGTTGTAAGTATTATGTCTTAATTGTATTTGATGTTGATATTCAACTACTGTAAGTTATACTTAATTTATTTTTTAATTAGGTGGATTCTGATGATCTTCCTCTGAATGTATCTCGTGAAACACTTCAGCAGCATAAATTGCTAAAGGTAAGCTAATTAGATCATAAACTTCTATTAATGGGGGAGGCCTGGTTCAGAATGAAATTATGCAACAGTAGCAAGGTGTGGGAGACAACTTGCTTAATTTAGCTTTAAAAAAGTAGGAATGTGAAGTCAAAGTATAGCAAACCYCAGCACTGCTGTTCTCAGACTACCTCTGTTCACTTGTAAATCAGAGGCATTAAGTATCTTGAATCCACCYCTTAATGTGAGGCATCATTAAGGGTTACTCTATAATGAATCCCATGAGATGAGTGGGATTATTGTGGCAATGGCTAATAGACCAAAGATGGTACTTGAGGTTATCAAGTGCTTATTGTTAAAACTTGGTGTTACTACTTTTTTTTTTTATTAAGGTGATCAGAAAGAAACTTGTTCGCAAAACCCTTGATATGATCAAGAAAATAGCAGAAGAAAAGTACAATGACACATTCTGGAAAGAATTTGGTACTAATGTAAAGCTTGGAGTGATTGAGGATCACTCCAATCGTACACGACTGGCTAAACTGCTTCGCTTCCAGTCTTCTCATCATGAAAGTAACCTTACAAGCCTTGACCAGTATGTTGAAAGAATGAAAGAGAAACAAGACAAGATCTATTTTATGGCAGGTGCCAGCAGGAAGGAGGTATGTGAGTGTGGAGCAAGGGGGGGAGGGAGAAGAAAGTTTTTAGTCAAAAAATCACTGGAGTCTGTGCATTTACTATAAATGTGGAGTCTCTGTACTTAYGCTACTACTGCAGTTAAGTAGTCTTATACTAACATATATCAAAAATGTGCAGTTTTAGTTAGCTGCTGCTAACACAACTAAACTGTTGTCTGTTCCTTTTTGTCTCCTTAGGCAGAGTCCTCACCATTTGTTGAACGTCTTCTGAAAAAGGGCTATGAAGTGATCTATCTGACTGAACCTGTAGATGAATACTGTATTCAGGCTCTGCCAGAGTTTGATGGCAAGAGGTTTCAGAATGTGGCTAAAGAAGGAGTTAAGTTTGAAGAAAGYGAAAAATCCAAGGAGAGTCGTGAAGCCTTGGAAAAGGAGTTTGAACCACTTTTAAACTGGATGAAAGACAAAGCCTTAAAAGACAAGGTACAAAATGTTAAGCTGTGTAACTACTCTTTGCGTATGGTACTGTWTTTCTTGCTGTAACACTTGCCGTGTTAATGCTCTGGATGTGATCTGATAGGATGTGATAATAGCTTCTCTGGCCATCCTTAAATGGAAGGCTGTACAAAGTTGGCTAAAAGACCTGTGATTTCAGGAAGATACTGAGCTAGATTGCTTATTGTTAGAAAGCTTTTTGGACACCACTCAGGTGGCCAAGTAACAGTTTCRGAACTCTTAGTAAGAGCTTGATTCTGTGAACTAATATTCAGGCTCTTTTCTCTCTAGATTGAAAAAGCTGTGCTATCTCAACGTTTAACCCAATCTCCATGTGCACTTGTGGCTAGTCAGTATGGATGGTCTGGTAACATGGAAAGAATCATGAAGGCTCAAGCCTACCAAACTGGCAAGGATATATCTACAAAGTAAGCTGTATATTCATATGTAGTAGCAGACATGAAATGTAGTTGATGGCCCTGCTGAATTGGTGTGCATACAGCAAAATTCCATCTGATTCTGATAATCCTCTGTTTTTAAGGCAATTTGTAACTGCTTATAAAAGCAGTCTATATCACTGTCTTACASTGATCACTGTTTCAAAGCCTAGTATGTAAAGCTGCTTAGCAAGACTTTGATTAGCAGTGTTTGCCATCTGTCATTTGATAATAGAACACCTACTGACTTGACCTGAAAGCTTTTGCAGTTAAAGTAGTGCTTAAGTTCTAAAGCCCCCCCAAAAAAAGTTACTGTACTACTATACCTGTATTCAGTGCTGAATACATGTATAGCACTTAAAACTGGGGTTTAAAGGTGTAGTTATCCTTTAAAGCTTAAATATTGATGTATTCTTTTCAGCTACTATGCTAGCCAAAAGAAGACATTTGAAATAAACCCTAGGCATCCACTGATAAAGGACATGCTGAGGCGAGTCAAGGTAAACAGATAACAGTTGTAAAGCATTGCTTGGCTGCCTATGAACTACTTAACAATTCTTTTAATGCTTCCATTTTAGGAGAATGAAGATGACAAAACGGTTTCAGATCTTGCAGTAGTATTGTTTGAAACTGCAACTTTGAGATCAGGATATATGTTACCAGACACCAAGGAATATGGAGATAGAATAGAAAGGATGCTTCGTTTAAGTTTAAACATTGACTTGGATGCAAAGGTTAGTTGCCTTCAACTGAAGGGTGTTCTTCTAATAAGTGTGTGTGTGTGCGCTTAAAACAGAAGCATTTTTTGCTTAAAACACAGAAGCAATGGTAAACTTGCTTTAAAAGACATTAAAATGAATCTGGCTTTCTGCACATAGGTTGGCCAAGAGAAGGCCAGCTCAAGTTCCTGGCTGAGAGAGTYTGTCCTTGAAGCTTCTGTCCTTTCCAGTTTGAGATGCTTGCTTCTGCTTTCTCTTAAACAGTGCCTAATCATTAACTAAATGGTGGTTATATGGGAGTAAATGAAGGGCCAACCAGATACTTTGGGGGGAATTAGTAAGTGGGTGCGTATCTTCTCATAATGCTGTACAAGAACTTGTTATCTTGCTAGAGGAACCATGGCAGTGAGCATATCAGTGGTAACAAATAACTTGTCCTGCCCTTAAAGCTTGGAGCAAATGCTTCATAAAATTTTTGAACTGATAACAAGTACTTTAATAGCCTGTGCTACTCAGTTCACAACTAGCAAACATCCCATGCAAACAGATTTTTGAGAATGCATAGCAAAGAAGCTGTGACTATCTTGCAGGTGGAGGAAGAGCCTGAGGAGCCTGAAGATGCAGCTGAGGAGGAGGCAGAGCAAGATGAAGAACAGGTGGATGCTGAAGAAACTGAAACACAGAAGGTAAGGTCTTTGATCTTTACTTCCATGCGTTTCTGGCTGTGGTGCTTTTGGCCACAAACCTGTTAACTTTGCTTTCTACAGCTAGTACATAGGTTTYTTTGAACTTTCCTTAGAAAACAACTGCAGCATTAATAGCACTCTTCCTTAGTATACTATGCTGTTAAGACCAAAGCACTCAAATACGCAGCAATGCAGCAGACTTAATAGCTAAACAGTTAAACTCTTCAGTGAAGTGAGCCTTGACTTAATTGGCTAATATTAATGTTCAGAGCTTTAATGATGTCTTGATGGGTATGCTAAACTTCAGTATTATGGTTTCTGAATGTCATTATTTTCTAAGTTACCATGAGATGTTAATTGGGCCTGCCTTTCAGGTGCTGCCTATCTCTTAGAAAAGTCCTACAAGATTACCTCCAACTTTACATAGCTTTTGGTGATACACTTGCCTACTAATACCTGTCAAATTCCCTAAGAATTAAGCTTGAAGAACAGTAGTTACTGTACAGTAGCTGCCTTATGTTTTTTGCCATCACTGAATTTAAAAGCTATATTACCTATCTTTAACAGAAGTTGCATTCTACTTTGACTGTTGTATTAGCATGCTTAAAATTAAGGTTTCTGAYAGTCATCTGGAAAGTAGAGTTGCTTCCTCAGGTAGAATAGGGCTATTAACAGTGATAATAATATGCTTGAAAGGTAGCTTACAAAGTCAAAGTAGACTGTGCTTTAATCCTTGAAGCATTAAAATGAAATGGTAAACTAGCTGCTACTAATGTTTGAGCAGCCTGAAGTAAGGGTTTTTTTGACTCTTGGRAAAGATTTAACATGTCATCGTTTGAACAGACGCTTAAATTTAATCCTACATTCAAGTTTCATTACTTCTGTTATATAATTTGAAAGTGTTAATTGTACTGTCTGTGAACTCAGTTCTTCAGGACAGCTCTTACCATACTCATTTTCAAAAAGAAAGATTCTGATTATCTATTTCTTGTCTCCACAGGAATCTACAGATGTGAAAGATGAACTGTAAACTACATTCAACTGTCATCCTGTGTTGGGAGTTAGGGAATGTGAATTAGATTGTTCTGTTTTTTTTTCCACTGTAAAATGCTGAGGGATGGTATGGGGTTAGGGCAAAGGAGGATTTTTTTTTAAGTTGACTTTTCTAAAAACATTCCTCACGAATGTAAATTTGTACTATTTAACTGACTTCTTGGTGTAAAATCTTGCCATGTACAAAATAAAATGTTCCCAAACACCATGTTAACCCTCTAAATTTCACATAGCAAGCTCATCTTGTGGGTTACTACTGAGCAGAATTGATGGGTTTGTCTTGGTTTGCTTGAGTGTTCAGGTCTGCACAACAGGAAGCTTGCTGTGGTGATTCAGCAGTCTTTTCAGACTGTTGTGAGTCACTTTCACTGCTGTATGCCTGTGGCCAGG
This sequence comes from Rhea americana, assembly GCF_003343005.1. Lineage (NCBI taxonomy): Eukaryota > Metazoa > Chordata > Aves > Rheiformes > Rheidae > Rhea > Rhea americana. The sequence goes on from NW_028186967.1 coordinate 2,961,670, forward strand.
TGTTAAGCCTGCCATGCTTTTGAGCTAGAATAATCTGATGTTTGTGAACTACATTTTAGGGAGACTCTGTAGAATGAGTATTCAGAAGTTATGTAACTACTGTCATCTTGAAATAAGAGATAGGGCATTTAAAAATAGATACTGTGTTGGAACTGAAGTCCTGCTGCTTAGCGTGAAAGGTAGTATTGTAAAGGAAGTGTGGTTGTAGCAGCCTTTCTGAAGTTCACTGCCTATGTAGGGTAGCACTGAAYTACATAATGGACAGTGGTGGCCTTTGAGACAAGTGAGAATGATCTCCATCCATTAAACATGTGAACAGACAGAAAAGTGGCTTACTATGTGTGCCTGTGCTGTTACTGTTTAGTAACACTGCCTCGTTCCTGTGTTGTTCACCTAAGAAATACRTTAGTTCTGCTTTCTACAAATGTGGAGTTCTTGGCTGTGACAGTTACTTCTTAACACTGTTCCCAGACTYGTTACTCTTGTTCTTATGTGTTTTTAGTATGACTAAGCACTATAAATGCTTAGTCTAACTCAAGCTACAGCTGCTGATACCAAATGGAATAATATGGCAACAAGCAAGATTGGAGGCACCATTTCTATTTTGTTAGCTTTTATGTGGTGTTTGCATAAAGCACTGCATTTTTCACTAGTGCCTCTACTTTAAAACRGATTTTCACAGGGTAGGTAGAAAATGTTTACATGGAAGTTTTTCTGCCTTGCTCTGAAGCTCATAGAAGTAGTACTCCTGTGCAGCAACTCTAATGACTTGGAAGAGTGAATCTTAGGCATCTGTGACTTAAGTTCAGACTGAAGTCTGAACTTAAATAAGCTATTCTAATTAAGTTCAAACAGTGGCCTAAGGAACTTCTACTCTATATTGCCCAAATAATTTTGTTCCCTTGCAATAAATACACTGCATTTGTATCAGCATGGTTATGGAGTTAGGGTTCATACAGAGTTGTTTTAAAAAGTATGCTATTTGAGACTTCCAGGAATGGGAGCTTTGTGTGTGGCTTTTCTTCAGGATTCTTCTTTTGTTCTCACTGCAGTAGTCTTAGGTATTGTTTATAACATGGCTCTTGTATAAGCATCTGAGTGGTCTAACTCCAAAAGTATAGTTCAGCAGCTAGCAATATGTTGGCTTTAATAGCAGTCTTTGTTAGGTGTAGGAGCACCATCAACTCTTAAAGTACAGTCCTCTTAGAAAAAGAGTGCAACTTTTTATGCTCTGTAGCAATCAACTGCTCCTGAGATTTTTGACTTACAGAACACAGAGCATTAGAGTTTGGAATGTAAAGAAAAATYCCTTACAATGTTAAATACACATTCACAACTCAAGTGGATGTGTAATCAACAYCCACCCTTAGTTATGTTTGACCAGCTTGAGCAGCGTATGTGACTTACATCTACTGTATGTATAAGAGCTTTATAATAGCTGACAGTTCTAGAAAGAATATTGGAAGCATAATTGTTTGCTACAGAACTCTAAATCTGTTAATTATTTGTCCACTTCTAGCAACCTTCACTCTGTTCCACAGTTGAAGTTCTCAATGCCTTGGTTTCAGGATGCCATGTCTGATTCAATTTCAGAACTAATAAAAGCACACTTTGAGGGTCATGGTTCATGCTTCTTAATCTTCCTCAACTGAGAGTGTTGCATGCAATAAGGCTGTGTGCTGGCTGCCTTCCCTGCTCTGGAGTGACAAGCGTTTGCTATAAATAAGCTCCAACATGCAGTTTTAAGCTTTTTGGCCAGCTTGATTGGAAAAAAGTGTATCAATACTGGAAGAACCCTCTGCTCGCATAGAGGTCTTTGAGGGGAGGGATATTACCGTTTGTCTAATGTTGTGGTTATTCTACTTGTGAAAAAATTGCTTTTGATGTAAGTTGTCTTCTTGCTATTTCTGTTCCTACATGGGTGTTCAGTCATTCTCATGTTAGAGGCTGGGGTGGAACAAATGTTCCTTGTTGCCCAGTTTCCATTAGTGTTTGGGAGTGCTAATGAAATTCATGGTAGGCTTCTCTAGTCCAACTCCCCTTGYTCAAGCAAGGTCACCTAGAGCATGTTGGATAGGATCACATTTAGGCTGGTTTTGAGGAGGTTACGCAACCTCCATGGGCAAACCTGTTGCAGTGCTCTGACAACCTCACAGGAAAGTTTTTCCTCCTGTTCAGATGGAGCTTCCTCATGTTTAAGTTTGTGCCTGTTGCATCTTGCCCTGTTGCTGGGCACCACTGAAGAGAGTCTAGCCTGATCCTCTTAAGGTATTTGTAAATGTTAAGATCCCCTCTCAGTCTTTCACAACCAAAGGCTGCTAGGCCTCTTCAGGTTAGATGAGAGATGCTCCAGTCCCTTAATCATAGCCCTTTGCTGGACTCTCTCCAGTAGCTCCATGTCTCTCTTGTACAGGGGAGCCTAGAACTGGACACAGTACTCAGATGAGGCCTCACCAGGGCTGAGTATGARGACAGGTTCACCTCTCTTGACCTGCTGGCAACACTCTTCCCAGTACATCCCAGGATACCATTGGCCTTCTTGGCCACAAGGCGCRCTGCTGGCTCATGCTTAACTTGTCCACCAGGACTCTCCTTGGCASAGCTGCTTTCCAGCAGGTCAGCCCACAGCCTGTACTGGGGCATGATGTTATTACTCCCTTGGTGTACTTGCCCTTGTTGAACTTCATAAGGTTCCTCCCTGGACATTTTTCCAGCCTACCCAGGTCTCTCTGAATGGCAGCACAGCCCTCTGCTGTATCAGCCACTCCTGCCTGTTTGATACCACCAGCAAACCTGCTGAAAAGGCACTCTGTCCCTTCGTCCAGACTAGTGATGAAGAGGCTGAACAAGGCTGGCCKGCACTTCCTGAGCTTGCCTAGGAGGATGTTATGGGAGACAGTGTCACAAAGCCTTGCTGAAGTCCAAGTAGACAACATCCACTGCTCTCCCCTCATTAACCCAGCCAGACATTCCATCAAAGAAGGCTCTCAGATTGGTTAAGCAGGATTTCCCTTTGGCTTGGAGATYGTGTCCATGATGAGCTGTTCTGTCACCTSTCCAGGGATGGAGGGGAGGCTGACTGGCCTGTAGCTCCCTGAAGCCTCTTTCTTGCCCTTTTTGAAGACTGGATTGACRTTGGCTTTCTTCTAGTCCTCTTCAGTTCTCCATAACCTTTCAAAGATGATGGAGAGCAGCCTAGCAACAACATCCACCAGCTCTCAGTACCTGTGGGTACATCCCATCACAGTACGTCGATTTGTGGATGTCAAGTTTGCCTAAATGCACCCACCTCATTCAGCAGCAGGCCCACATTTTCCCTAGTCTTCCTCTTACTACTGATGTATTTGAAGAAGCCCTTCTTGTCATCCTTGACACCTCTTGTCGGATTCAATTCCAAATGGGCCTCAGCCTTCCTTGTTGCATCCCTGTATACTCTGAAAATATTCTTATAATCCTCCCATGTGGCCTGTCCCCTCCTCCACATTCTGTGTACTTTCTTCTGAGTTTTGCCAGGAGCTCCTTGCTCATCCATGCAGGTCTGCCCCCATTGCCAGACTTCTTACTCRTAGGGATGCACCACCCTTGAGCTTGGAGGAAGTGATGCTTGAATATTAACCAGCTGTCTTGGACCTCCCTTCCTCCTAGGGCCCTAACTATCGGATTTGTCCGAGTAGATCCCTGAAGAGGCCAAGTCCACTCTCCTGAAATCCAGGGTTGCGATCCTACTTACTGCCTTGCTTCCTCCCTGCAGGATCCTGAACTCCATCTCATGGTCACTGCAGCCAAGGCTGCCCCCCACCTTCACATCTCCAACCACTCCTCCTTTGTGGGTTAGTACAAGGTCCAGCAGCACACCTCTCCTCGTTGGCTCCTCCACCACTTATGTCAAGAAGTTATCATAAGTGCTCTGCAGGAGCCTCATGGACTGTTGGTGCCTAGCTGTGTTGTCTTTCCAGCAGATATCAGGGTGGTTGAAATCCCCCATGAGAACCAGGGCCTGTGATCATGAGGCTACTTCTARCTGTCTGTAGAAGGCCTCATGGACTTCCTCTTCCTGATCAGGTGGCCYGTAGTAGACACCCACAGCAGTGCCACCCACATTAGCCTGCCCGTTAGTATTCACCTATAAGCTATCAACTCGCTYGTCATCCATCCCTAGATACACTCCAGTTGCTCTCCCACATAAAGAGCAACTCCGCCACCTCGCCTTCCTGGCCTGTCTTTCCTAAAAAGCATGAAGCCATCCGTGGCAGCATTCCAGTCATGTGAGCGATCCCACCATGTCTCTGCAACTGCAGTGACATCATGGCCCTGCAACCACACACAGATCTCCAGATCCTCCTCTTTACTCCCCATGCTGCATCCATGGGCATACAGGCATTTCAGAGAGGTGGCTGAGCAGGCAGGTTTCCCAGGGGTGCAAGAGGATCCCCCATAGCCATRTCTCATATGCACTTCCCAGTTACACGTACCTGCTGGAGGCACCCTGTCTTGAGCCACGTTTTGTTGACTCCCCTGTCTCTGTAAGGCTCCCCTTCTCCCATCCTTCCCAGTTTAAAGCCCTCTTTACCAGGCTGGCCAGCCTGTTGGCAAAGACACRCGTGCCCCACTGAGCGAGGTGGATCCCATATCTCCCCACCAGTTGCTGATCTTCAAACAGGGTCCCATGATTGTGGAAACCAAAACTCTGTTGCCAACAACAGTGGTGCAGCCAGTTATTCATTTGGAAAAATCCATCTATTCCTCCTACCACCTTCCCCCTCACTGGCAGGATTGAGGAGAACATCACCTGGGATCCCAGACCCTTGACCACCATCCCCTCTGTTCTACAGGAACAGCTGAAAAACCACTGTTCCTGTTTCAGTTACAATTCAAGTGGAAAGTGATAACCTTCAACAGAAACAAAAACTACAGAACGTCTTGACTCTTCTGGAAACTTCGTTGATTCTCACTTAGCTTTGTTTAGGTATAGTGAAGGAAGAAAAAGCGTTTCCATCAGAATTGGCCTGATAACTTAAATCTGGAGAAATATATGTTTTCATTTGGTGTAACATTTGAGGTTTAATCAAGGCTTTTCATATGCCTGTCACTTAGAAAGGTATCTACCAGATAGGAAGTCTGTGGTCTGCACTAACATCCATATGGGCATACAGGACCAGGTGAGATYTCATCCATTGCCCCCAATATATCCCAACCCCCTATACTCTCTTTTTTACAGCATGTTTGAAATGGCCAAYAGTTTTTAAAGCCATGTTGAGGCTCAGACACCCAAATGGAGTACAACTGAACATAATTTAAGTATAATTCGTCCATACTTATTTGGCYCATTTTAACCAATATGATCAAAGGGTCAGATTCTTCAGAGTGGACCAAAATAATTTCCTGTTGGAATTACAGGCAGACAGTTCATGTGCCAGCTCATAAAGCTACCGCAACAGAGAGAATCCAATGCAAGAAGTGCATCTTATTTATTTCTATATATGCAGTAATTTACTGTATTAGATTCTATGTTAGATCCAATAAATCTGAGTTCAAATCYTAAAAAGGGTGAGAAATCCCAATAGGCAAATAGGATTCTGCTACAGAAAAATGGATAAGCTTATTAAGGCTGATGAGTGTCTACAAAAGCTTGAGTTTTGAATGTGCTAAACTTTCTATGCTTGTTAATCAGCTTAAAAGTTTAAAATTCTATCAGACTCAGCCAAGGTAAATTTACATCTTTTACTGCTCTGAARGATACTTACACTGCAACCAAAAAGTCAGAAGTGTGGTGTACAACTCTGGACTTTTAACAACTGTATTCTTAATACATTTATTTTTATATTACCTGTAATTCTACTATAAAGAAACAGGAAAACAGTACTAAGGGAGTAGAGTATTTCACAGTCAGATTTGTAGTAAAGATTGCAAAGTCCTGTGAGATCTTACTGGAAAACTGTTAAATTCCCTTTGCAGATGAACAATTTTTATAGTGTGTCTTCACAACTTAAGTAAATCGTGATCACTGCTGTGAAGTTTGAACTTGGCTTGATCTTTCTTTTAGACCCAGCAGTTCTGTTCTCAGTTCTCCAGGCTTAGGAGGTATTTCAGGTATACTCTGTTAAAAACAGAGAGATATCAGTGCTTTGACAGGAAAAAATTAAAACCCARCATATTAACATACTCTGTAAGAGACAAGTACTACATGCACATGGAGAGTGTATTTTGCTCATTCTTGAGTAAAGATTATWATAATCTTTACTACTTTTTTAAGTAAGAAAAAGTAATTTGAAAAAAATGAAGAGAAAGGAAAAACAAACAATTTGATTAAAGGGACACAGTTTCTTCTCATCATCTGAGAAAGCCAGTTCTGTTGAGATGACCACTATAGTTTTAAAACACTTGCTGAAGTTTCCATGTATATTCTATTCTCTCTCTCAGTGACAGAARAAAAAAGACTTACCAGTTTATATATAAGCACATACATATACATATATACKATCAATTAACCTGTAATGAAGTACATAAGTTGAAACTGTTAAATTACATAAATTCTTTGGCGTATAGATACATTAATGAAAAAATCACAATTTTTGAGATGATTGCTCAAGCATAGTGAGGTTTTAGTTTACTTCTAATTAGAAAATAGCACAATGTCTCTAAACAACAACAAGTGTACAAAAATAGGAAGAGGAGAGAAAGCTTACAGATGAGAAGGGCTCCAGGAAACCAAATCCACCAGTACTGTACTAGGTGGGTGGTCTCATCTGGAGCTTAGTTCTCTGTGATAAAAATTCTGACTGTCTGCAACCCTATAACCCTATAACCTTATTAAACCGTTGGTCATCTTGGTTTGTACTAGAAAAAAATAAAACATTTTTATTATAGTCACTTCTCACCACTTCTACATACTTCTTTCAAAAAAACTTCTCGCAATCAAGATCTCTTCTGAAAAATGTAAGATAACTATTTTTTTTATCATGCTGCTAATTCGAAGGACATTCCCAAGAGAAAACATAGACACCTGCTTGCTTCTTGTTCTGAAGCTCCTAAGTATTAGCTGCGACCTCTGCCCAACGTGTCTTTTAAAATAAAATTTCCACAGAAGACTCTTCATCTAACATGCATGCTCTTACGTCTCCATAAAGCGATCACAAATCCAGACTCCGTAAGCACTTACAAGGTCAGGTCTGTAGTATCTGTGCACGACCTCTGCACCCGCAAACATGGCCAGCATACTCGCCCCCAGCGTTTTCAGGTAGGTCGGCCAAGACACGCCCGCGGGCATGGCCGCGCCGCAGGGGGGGAACCGGGGAGGAGAAACCAGGCGATCACCGCCTCCGCTCCAGCGGGACCCACACGGCTTCACCCGCGCCCACGGCAGCCACGGCCCTCGCGTACACAAGCAGCGCCGCAGCAGAGCCCGCGCCAGCCCCCGGCGTCCCCAACCGCAACTCCCCGGCGGCCGTTGGCGTCGCCGGACCGCGTGACGCGCCGGACGTGCGTCACCACCAGCCTCCCCCCACCCTTTGCCGGCGTGCGCGTGCGCAGCCGGTGCGCGGGGGCGGGCACCAACCGGCCGAACTGGCTGGGGGAGGGGGGGAGGAGGGCGCCGCTCCGCGCTGCGCTCAGCGCGTTTTCACTCCTAGCCCGCGGCGCTAACTGAGCCACGGGAGGCCACCGGCCACATCCCCCCGCGTTACAGCGCTCAGTGCGGCTGGGCGGAGAGGCGGCGGCAGCGGGGGGCGGCAGCCTGGCGCGGCCCGCCTCGCTCCCCCGGTGAGCACGCTGCCGCGGTGGCTCCGGGTGGCGGCCGAAGCGCCCTCGCTGGCCGCCGCCGCCCCCTGTCGCGGGGACCCCCGAGGGGCTTCGCACCGCGGTGCAGACGATGCGGGTTAAGCCGTGTCCCCCGAAGCCCTCCGCGGAGCGTGTGGCCGGGCACGCGGGCCCGGGCCGCGCCGGCCTCATCCCGACCCCCCCGCGGCGCCGGCGGCGACAGCAGGACGGCGCCTCACACCGCGCCCACTTCGCCGCGCGCGCGCCCCTCCCCCAGCGCCTCGCGKGGGGCCGGCTCGCTCCCCATTGGCCGCCGCCGCTCACGTGACGCGGCGCTGCCCGGCAGGTCTGTTGGGGAGGCGAGGGTGCGGGGGGAGGGGGCCGGGGGGCGGCCGGGCCGGGCCGCACCGCAGCGCGCTCCGCCACGCTCGCCCTGACAACAGCCCGCTCGGCTGCGCGGAGGCTCCAGGCCTCGGCATGGAGGCCGAGGAGCTGGGCAGGTACCGGCGGAGGAGGCGGGGGGGGGGGAGCCGCGCTCGGGCCTGGCGTTGGGTCGCCTTTCGCCTCCGTTCTCCCCCCACCCAACGGCCGCGGGGAGCCGGGGCCGCGCTCTGGCCCCCTTCCCCCCGCCCCCGTCGCGGGCGTTGGGGGGGGGGAGGGGCGGGGCGGCCGCGCGGGCCGGGCTGACGTGAGCGCGCGGGCGGGGGCAGGGCTCTGCGTGCGTGCACAAAATACATGTTTTATTAATAACGCGGAGAGCAAGCGAGCAGCCCCCGTGCCTGGAGGTCTTGGTGTGCTGCGGTGTATGTGAGGGATGGGGAGTGCGGGTGTGAGTGGGCGTCTGCTGTTCTTGGGGTCGAGGAGGCTGCGGGGCTCCTTGTACGTAAAGAAATACGTGGATGCGGCCTGTGTGTCTAGGGGTGGAATTTGCAAGTGACTTTGTTTATTTGTTTCCCAGTGGGCATACGGGGCTTTTTCCTTTCATTTGTAGCTTGAATTGATTTTTTTTTCAGCCAGTATTTTTTTTTCTTTGTTGAACTGAAAATATTTATTTAAACGTTCTGTTCGCCTGTAACACGTTCCATAACACATGCCATTCGTTTGTAACGAAACAACTGTGTTTTCGTACCTAGCCAAGAAAAATGATTCTCAAAAAAAGTTTAAAAGATGTATACGAGCGTTAGGGGTGAGGGTAGATGCTCTTTTTCGTCCTCWCAACCTAGTGGTTAGACGGCTTGTCTGTGACATCGTGCAGGTTTTCCTCTGTTTAAAGGGAGTTTGATCARCACCTTGTAAGAGGTTTTCTTAGTGACTGTTCTTAGGTTAGGTACTTTCAAGTCTCTCGGACACTTTTTTTGCTCTGTGTAATTAAGCATTTATTGGCATATGAACTGAGTTCTGTATGTTTCATCTGTGTTCTCTAACACCTATCTGAAAATCAGTTTTGCTGTCTGGTTCAGTAGTTGCACAAGTATTTTATACCAGATGGAACAATTTTAGCTGGAGAGACTGATGTATTTACTATACTCTGAAAATATCCTGTGGCTTTGTTAGACTGCTCCCCAGGAATCTGGGAGACCTAAGTTCAGATTCATTTCCCTTGATTCAGAGCAGTTATTTGATTCAAGGTTAGTGGCCTGATCACAAAACTGTGGGCTGTTCTCAGATCAATATGATCTATGGTAGGATTCTTAAATATTAATTGAATAATAGAGAATGATGCCTCCCCATCGCAAAGGTGGTAAGCATGCCTTTGAGGTACTCAGGGCTAAAATTGTTGGGTGTGTTTATGAATGGCTTTGAGATGATGAAAATATTTCCTGCAAATGTACTGTTCATGAAAACTATTCTACATATTTGCATAACAGTGGAACTCTATGGACGAGAAGCAGTCTATATAGGTAGAGGGAATGGAAGTATGAAGCAGAAGTTTGTATTGGTGTCTGCAGGCTGTATGTGTCTAGTAGATATGTAGAGCAGAAGGAATATGTATGACAAAACATATGTGTGTGTGTAAGGAGGCTGAATCAATGTGCATGAATGATTTTCTATAGAATAAGTGTAGTACTTGTGCTGGGATCCAGAGTGAGGTAACTGGACAGCATCTGCCACACTATTTCTTAAAGCTGTTTAGTGATCTACATAGTAACAACTGCTCCATGTGTTTTTACTGTTTTGTACCTCATTCTGTACATCCATTCTGTGTTGCATCAGATAAAGTAACTGATGTAACAGTAAGAAAATTTAAAAGTTGGGAGGCCTTTAAGTCCAAAGAGTTTTAACTCAGTTGTGTTGTACCCAGTCACTACATTTGATAGACAGTTTGCGCTGCTAATRTATTCTACAAACTGTTTTTCCAGAGTTAGGGAAAGCTGTATGCTGTACTTACAATGTTGCAATCTTTAACCTTTTGTTACTTAAAAAAGGTTGGGCGGTTCCTGTTGCCTTCCCATAGCCAGTAAACAGTCTGACTGCTTAGTGGATTTTGGTAATTTACTGACTTCTTAACAAACTGTATTGGAGAGTGTACTTGCAGTACATGCCAACCTTGATGGAGACAGATGTTTATAGACTACTTGGTCCATCACTAAATTTCTAAATTGTTGATGAATTATTCATCTTTTTTTTTCCTTTGCMTTTCTAAGATATTACTCACATCTTCAGCAAGTTCAAGCTTTTTATACATTTCCGTTCCATCCAATGATGACTGCAGTGCCCAACATGGAAATCATGGCTGAGCAGCCAACTCTGGAGGACATTCCAGAGCCAAACTTGGCTCAGGAACCTACTAAAGGTAGTTTGATCGGACTATATTAAGTGAGCTAAAAAAAAAATTCTTGATTTAAAATTTTGTTTTTGTTTTTTTTTTAATAAACTGCTTCTTTATACCTGTTGGATTGCATTTCCTTGATGCTCTTTGAGAAAGTATCGAATATGTATTCTTTCAGTATATATTGAGTATGTATTTCATTCAGTATAAGGACATATTATTCTCGTAACATTTGTTACTAAATAGCAAGGTTAAACACGTTTATAATCACGTAGTTCAGTTTCACAAAATTATCTTGTCCCAAGAACAGCAAATTTTTGTTTTAATAGGTAAAAGTAACATCTTCATGTGGTTTCATATTGTTTAATATTAGGTTAGAGAGGGAAGATTGTCTTCATCTTTTTTTTCATCTTTTTTTTCCCCTAGTCTGAGCTGAAAAGTTTTTTTTTTTTTTAATTCTGAAAGAAAAAGAATTAACCTCTGATTCAGAACTTAATGCAGAAAGAATTGTGAAAGAATTAACTACAGTATAATATTGTTTGCTTGAAGTATTTTTGTTAAAAAGGTGTTTCTTTAATGTGTCATAATAATCACAAATACTGAATTGCTAATATGTAACTCAGCAGTAGTTGTATTTTTTTTTTTTTAGTGAGGCTCAATTTTCCTTAAACAAGTGCATAAAAGCTAAAAAGTGTACTGTATATCACGTGTGTTTTATAATTTATGTGCTTCTACATTGCCCTCCTTCCCTACTAGGATTTTTTTCATTTAGGTTTTACACTCACTATGCCAAGAAAAGATTCCTTTTAGTTCTGTTCCTCTGGTGATTGCTCCTCACCAGGTATAAAAGCCAGTGATCTCTGCCATGCTTTCACTCTGATTGTACAGCARATATTCATGTACTGAGAGTTTAGTCTTGCTTTTCATATATAGGTACGGATCAGAGCTGTCTGTATCAACATATTAGTCAGTTCATGCAGTGACATTGCCTGCTTAAGTAAGTGCACTTAAGATATGCCAAAATCATTCTTAGTTATAACACTTGGCCAGATGAAATCATAGTAGGAAAATCTCCTATTTCAGATAGTAGCAACTGCTCAATTATTCACTACAGTTACGCATCTCAAATGCTATATTTAATATAGATAGATATCTTTATTATTGGGATAATGTGATTTGGCCATGAGCGTGCTAGTTGACTGCCCTTTGAGTATTTGTAGATAGTTTTAATCTTGAGTTTTGAAGCTGTCCTATGATGTCTTTGTAAGAATAGAGATTAGGGTAAAATCTTCAAAGGCAGGGCTTGAAAATTATTTGTGAAATCTATAGGAGTAAATATGGAAGACAAAGATCTGAAATCTTTGAAAGTAAAACTTTCAAGATTGCCCTCTGACAGGCTGCTCTGGCATTGTGGTCAGGCAGTTCATCTTTAATGGCAGTGCCTCCTTGGTACTATTTGATCACTTGGAGAGTTAGGAGCATGTTCTCCTGCTCTATTTGAAATYCTCTGGCAGCTCTGAGTTGGATGCATCTCTTGTGTTTTGCCATCACATAAAAAACCCTCCTAGTTCTTCCAAGAGATAGGAAAGCTGTCTATGTGCCTCCCTGAGTTTGCAGCTTTCTAGTCTCCCCTTCATTGTGGGTACACTAGAGCTCAAATACCATTACAGCTTTCCTACACAGTGGCTCCAAGAATGTGATGGGAATTTGGCATGGCTTCTGTCCTTTTCCTTGCAAGAAAGCTGAGTACAAACAAGAACAGTCCAGAAACATCTACAGACTTAGTAGGGCAATGCCCTAGTATCCACTATATTTCTTACCTGAAGAAGAATCACAACAAGAAATTTTAAAATTGAGACTTCACCTTATTATTAAAAGTAATAGATAACTTTCACAGAATGGTTGAGGTTGGATGGGGCCTCTGGAGATCATCTAGTCCAACTCCCCTCCTCAAGCAGGGCCACCTAGAGCGTGTTAGGCAGGGTTTCATCCAGGCAGGTTTTGAATATCTTCAGAGAAGGAGACTCCACAACCTCTCCGGGCAACCTGTTCCAATGCTCTGTCACCCTCGCAGTGAAGAAATTCCCCCTCACATTCAGAYGGAATTTCCTGTGGTTCAGTTGCCTCTTGTCCTGTCACATAACACCACTGAAAAGAGTCCAGCCCCTCTTCTTGACACTACCCCCCCGCCCCMAAGGTATCTGTAGACATTGATAAGATCCCCTCTCAGTCATCTTTTCTCCAGGCTAAACAGGCCCAGCTCTTGCAGCCATTCCTCATAAAGGAGATGCTCCAGTCCTTTAATCATCTTCATAGCCCTACATTGGACTCTCTCCAGTAGCTCCATGTCTCTCTTGTACTGGGGAGCCCAGAACTAGATGCAGTATTCCATATGTGGCCTCACCAGGGCTGAGCAGARGGGCAGGATCACCTCCCTCAACCTGCTGGCAACACTTCCTAATGCAAACCAGGATTGTGCATTGAAGACATTGGCCTTCTTGGCCACAAGGGCACATTACTGCCTCATCGTCAATTTGTTGTCCACCAGAACTCCCAGGTCCTTCTCTGCAGAGCTGCTCTCCAGCAGGTCAGCCTCCAGCCTGTACTGGGGCATGGCACTATTCCTCCCTAGGTGCAGGACCCTGCACCTCTCCTTGTTGAACTTCATGAGATTCCTCCCTGGTCATCTCTCCAGCCTGCCCAGGTCTCTCTGAATGGCAGCACAGCCCTCTGCTTTATCAGCCACTCCTGCCCGTTTGGTATCATCAACAAACTCGCTGAGGAGGCACTCTGTCCTTTCATCCATGTCACTGRTGAAGAAGTTGAACAAGACTGGCTCCAGTACTGACTCCTGTGGGACACCACAAGGTATAGGCCTCCAACTAGACTCTGTGCCATTGATGATGGCCCTCTGAGCTCTGCCTTTCAGCCAGTTCTCAAGTCACCTCACTGTCTGCTCATCTAGCCCACACTTCCTGAGCTTGCCTAGAAGGATGTTGTGGGAGACAGTGTCAGAAGCCTTGCTGAAGTCAAGGTACACAAYGTCCACTGCTCTCCCCTCATCTACCCAGCCAGTCATTCCATCCTAGAAGGCTATCAGATTGGTTAAGCAGGATTTCCCCWTGGTGAATCCATGCTGACTACTCCTGATCACCTTCTTTTCCTCCACCTGCTTGGAGATGGCATTCAGAATGAGTTGTTCCATCATTTTTCCAGGGATCGAGGTGAGGCTGACTGGCCTGTAATTTCTCTGGGTCCTTCTTTCCCTTTTTGAAGGRAATAACATTGGCTTTCTTCCAGTCCTCAGGCACCTCTCCAGTTCTCCATGACCTTTCAGAGATGATGGAGAGTGACCTAGCAACAACATCTGCCAGCTCCCTCAGTACTCGTGGGTGCAWCCCATCGGGGCCCAGGGATTTGTGGGTGTCAAGTTTGCCTAAATGAGCTCTAACCTGACCCTCCTTGAGCAAGGGAAAGTCTTTCTTTCTCCAGACTTTCTCCCTTGTCCCCAGGCTCTGGGATTCCTGAGGGCTGCTGTTAGCAGTAAAGACTGAAGCAAATAAAGCATTCAGTAACTTTGGCTCTTTGCGGGTTGCTGCCAAATATCTTCTGAAATTTTCCTGTTACGTTCTGCAACTCGGCATTAATGAACAGGCTAGAGAGCAATCTGTAGTTGTTCATGTCATGACCAATATCYGTGTTAGTTAATTTCTAAGCTTTCAGTGCCAGAAGATAAGGAAGCTTCAAGTGAATGAAAAGTGACTTCTTTATGTTTACACTTTGTAAATCAAAAATTCCTGTTTGGTCTTAATGGTTCAAACAGAGAGTCTGGATCTCTCAAATATTACCTAGTTATTTGCATCAATGAACAGTATGTGTTCTGTAAACAGTAAATTGTGAATAGTTTATGCAGTGCTTAATGTGTGAGATTGCATTTGTGACAAATGCATAGCTTACACTGTACATAATGTTTGAGACCTGTTGCTTTTGATGTGCTGTTTAGTTTCTTCATTATGTAACATAGTCTGTAACAGTAAGCTTTTATACTTGGAAGCTGTAGTGTATATAGCAAACTAGAATTTAATGTTTCTTGAAACTTAAAATTTAATGATCTGGCATATTCTCCAAAAGAAATTAAACTATTTCCAAAAGATTGTTGTATATAGCATGTAAACAATATTCTCTAGCCCTGAGATTATTCTCATTGGTTTGCATCTTTAGTTGGCTTAGTTGTCTGAGAAAAGTGTGTGYCTGTGTTACAGAGATAAACACGCCGGCTCTATGCTGAACCTGGAAAATTGAGATTTGTCTGATAATTGTTTATATTTATGAATATTTAGAAGGTATTCATACACGCAATTCAATCTTTGTGAATGTCCATACTGTAGCATTAGAAATATTTTTWAAAAAAAATGAAAGAAATTTGTTGTGTGTTTCAGAAGTTGCAAAAGGGAAAGGAGGAAGGAAAAGAAAAGCCAAAGCAACTGAGCCAAAGCAACCCAAAAAAACTGCTGCTAAAAAAGAAAAATCAACCAAGTCTAAAGGCAAACAAGAAAAGATCACAGATACTTTTAAAGTCAAAAGAAAAGTGGACCGTTTTAACGGTGTATCTGAAGCAGAACTTCTTACCAAGACTTTACCTGATATTTTGACCTTTGATCTGGACATTGTAATAGTAAGTAACTCACAGTTACAGGATTAGGTAGAAATGTGAATAGTCTGTTCGCTGGCTGTGACTTACATTCCTGCTGYTTACTCATCTCTGTTAGTTTATTTTGCAAGATCCGGGCATATAAGTATTAAAACTGTTTCCTGTGTACAGCAGCTTTGCATTTCCTGTTAAAAATCATAGTACCATAATGAAAGTTTCTGAGAAGTACAGGGTCAAATATAATACATAGTCRTGAAAGACTGTTTACACTTTATTTACTTGAAGCATTGATTAGTGTTTGTAAACCATGCTATGAGCTGCTCTCCTGACATTGCACATTTAAACTGAGGCCCTGCTGTACAATTGTCAGTTCTTTAAATAACAATGGAAGGTACCATTTACATTGTTTTGTTTACTGGCATTAGCTAAGAGAATTGAAGATACTTGCTTAGTGTAACTTGATCAAATTTGAGTGGGTGTGAGTGGTATGCCATCTTTTCATCATTAAAATGAACTGATGTCTTGCTTTGTAGATTGGCATAAACCCTGGCTTGATGGCAGCTTACAAAGGACATCATTATCCTGGACCTGGAAACCATTTTTGTATGTTTTTATTTTCCTTTTTATAGGATCTGCATAACTGTGTTAGAACTTGTGACATTTTAATTATGCTGTTTTCTTTTTTTTCTTTCTTGGTGGAGAAGAGGATTTTGCTTTTAACCATCTGAGAGTGACTTAAATCCTATAGTTATATAGCATACATAAAAAAGAATAACATAAAGAGGAATAATTAGTGACTTTCAATGGAGGTTTAGAATTGTCACGTAAACATGGTTTACCAGACTCTGTTAACCAATAACTTCTTAGCATGTTAGTGTACCATTCAAGGAATAAAAATTAAATACGTAGTACTTAAGTTATCAAGGGTAAGTCAATGGGCATCAAATTGTGCTATAAACCAAAACYGGCAATGGCCACCCTACATCCACAGGTTTTCCAAAAATGCATTTCAGCTAGCGTTTGTTTATTCATCTCTGCTAAACAAGCTTCTTAGCTGATGATAAAGCAACACTTYTTCCCCAGCAGGCATATGTATCTAGCATACCTGATTCTGCAGACAAAGACTTTTTTYCCATTTAAGTAACACTTCTGCAGCACGTTGTCACAAAGAAGGATCATATCTGAACTCTGTTGAAATGCTCTGGTTTGGGTACTGGGAACCATTCTGACTTTGGTAGCAAGGAGCTCCATATGGGCTCATTTCAGCTCTGTGATACTCCATCCAAAATGCTTCTGCAGAGCAGCAGATCAGGCTGAAGCTATTTTGCTAGTGTTCTGTAGACTGGGACTAATAGTCCTGTTTACCAAGAACCAGACCAGATCTGCATGCTCTGACAAATCCCTATGTTTGTAAGTGTTTCTTGGGTCATTAGGAATGAGCTGTAGTTGATTTGTGCTTGAGAGAGAGAAGCAGTGCACATCACCCAAACTAGACTTGTATACATTAATGTTAAGATGCAGGGGCCCAATGCAAGGAGAAGTGATGGCAAGTTGTAAAAGAAAATGACCATTTGTTGTATTTGCCACATTCTTTTTCACAAAATCTGTTCTCTGTGTTGATGGTATTCCCTGCCGTTTTATGTGAATTGCAAAATGTAAAGCTCTGTAATGAGCTTTTGGAAAAATCTCTTGCCATACTCAGGATCTTGGTGATGAATTCCTGTTGTTCAGTGGGAATTTGTTATCCTTATGAAATAGATAAAATAAGTGTGGCTGTTTTAAATTTGTCTAGATAGGGCAAAAGTCTTTCCATATGACCTGAGGCTCTCCTAACATAGACTTCTTTTAGCATTCCAGTCCTGTATGCTGGAAAGCTATTAAAAAAAAAAAAAAAACACACATTTCTTGCCACTTCACAGGGAAGTGTCTCTTCATGTCTGGTCTAAGTAATGAACAACTGAACCATATGGATGACCACACCTTACCACATAAATATGGGATTGGATTTACGAACATGGTGGAAAGGACAACACCTGGAAGCAAAGACCTCTCCAGGTAGGATAACAGGAGAATATCGTATCTGTTAATTAAATAACAGTTATGGTTGTAATTTTGAGTACTATTTTTTTTCTCTTTTAGCAAAGAGTTTCGGGAAGGAGGGCGAATTCTGATGCAGAAATTGCAAAAGTATAAACCTCGTATAGCAGCTTTTAATGGAAAATGTGAGAACCTTAATTTTAAATGAATTTGGTCTGTCAGGTGCTTTTTCTGTCCATTTATCCTACTTTCATTTCATTTTAGGTATTTATGAAATTTTCAGTAAAGAAGTTTTTGGAATAAAAGTTAAAAATTTGGAATTTGGATTGCAGCCACACAAGGTGCCAGATACAGAAACTGTAAGTATTGATGCTGCGGAACGAAAACAGAGCACTTTTATTTTGGTTATTTCAAAACTAATTAAATCTCAGGACTTGCATCCACTTACAGCAATGGCAAAGTTTGTCCAAAGTATAAAGTGGGATTGGACAATTTTCAGACACATCTTTTAGACAGCTCCTGCAGACTTGCTAATTTTCTTTTGAAAATGGTGTGTTATAGTTAGCAGGTTAGTATGTTCTCTGGAGGGCATCTAAATTTGAATAAAACTTACATGCTTTCATGGTAACTCTCATTTACTTTCATCTGATTATCTGTGGCCCATTTGCTGTATGCTTTTATTACTGAATGTTGATACCGAACACGATCACGGTGCTAGAAGTGCTAGAGTGGGGGAGAAAGAATAGTAAGTCCAATGTTGTGCTATTACACACCACAGATGCAGCATTACTGTATCTGGCCATGCCCAAGTACTGTCATTAGCCTAGGTCTTCTTACGCTAATGTGCGGCTTGAAATTAAATTGGACGCTTAAGGTACGAAAAAAGAGTTTAAGGAAGGGTATATTCAGCACAGACATCTAGTGCGGGAAGATATCTGAAGAGACCAGCTATATAAATCATCCCAAACAGGTTTGTTTARTCTGTTTTTATAAAATTCCAGCAAAGGCAATTATACTGCTGGCCAAGGTAGCTTGTTCCAAAGCTTCATTTGAGTTGTTTTCATTATCTATTCCAAATTACTATTGCTGCAAGCTTAAGATGTCCTCACCATGGAAAGCTGCCATCAGAGCCTAAAGAACTGTTGGTAATAAAATGCTTTTTCCTGAAGAAGCTCTTAAATACTTTTGCAGAAGATGTATCATATTTTTAAGATAAACAAACAGACCTATTTACAAGTTCTGTTCAAAAATATTACACTGCAATAAACATAATGGATAAAGTTCCTTTTCTCTGCATGAGCTTGAAGTCTTTAGTTAGGCCTCTTGGCAGAGGCAGAAACATTAAGTTGGCTTCATCTGCACAAATTTCAAATGCTGGCAAGTGTGGTGCAGAAACACTYGGCCAAGAAGCCAGGCTAACTAACCCATGTTGCGTGTCTCACAGGGTTGGGATGTTTGTGCAGTATTATGTAGTCCGCTGGACTTTCTGGCTCGGATCTCCGTTTGTTCAGGGAGTTCTTCAGGGTGCTCCACTGGCTGACATACACTTGTACTTCTTGTAACTTGTAACACTTCTCCTGGTRAAAATTATCATAGCTTCAACAGTTGGTAATCAGCCTCTCTCTTTAGGGCAAGATGTTTAGCTGGCCAAGACACTGTAAAGCTTCTTTTAGTCTCTCTCACAGTGACTGTGGGCATTAGTTGATGTTTGTACAAGATAACATGAGCTTAACTGTGAAGTTATTCTCAATGCATTAAATATTTGTTTATAGTTCAGGGTCTTACTATGCAGTTTTTCTTGCTCTTTGTCTCAAGCTCTGCTATGTTATGCCGTCATCCAGTGCAAGATGTGCTCAGTTTCCTCGTGCACAAGATAAAGTTCATTATTACATAAAGCTGAAAGACTTAAGGGACCAACTGAAAGGCATCGCACCAAACACAGAGGTGCAAGAGGTGCAGTACACATTTGACTTGCAACTTGCACAAGGTACAGTGATTATTTTTTTTTTATCCTTTCTTAAAATGTAGTGTATTGTACAACATACATAGCAACACACATAGAAGTTGCACTAGCAGTTGCTTGAGCAAAAGGAAACAATTTAAAGAAAAAAAAGTCCCTTCCATCCACCCTAAATCAGGTAGTATAGAACTATATTCCATATATATACAGTTCCATATTCTTAATACAGTCCTGATTATCTGAGGACAGCTAGAATCATCTTTTGCATAGAATAAAAATATGTCTGTTTCTTCAAGTGTTCTCTGATAAAAATGTTGATATCTTTCTTCAAAATATCTTCTTTCTGCAGAGGATGCTAAAAAAATGGCCGTCAAAGAAGAAAAATATGATCCAGGTTATGAAGCAGCATATGGAGGAGCTTATTGTGATCGTGCAATATATGAAAATGAACAGTGCAATTTCTCTTCAAATGGAACTGGTAAATTGTGGTGCTTGTGGTACTCAGTTTTCACCATTCACGATTATATATGAACATACACTTAGTTTTCTGCCCTCAGGAACTTCCATAATCAAACAAGATATTTAAAGCATAGTAGTAGTTATATAACTGAGGGAATTTATGGTCTTTTGGGGGAGGGAAATATAAAGAAGCCACTTACTGTTATTTAAATAAAAAAAATTGTTTGCACATTCAAACTTTGATTTCCAAATTCAGACTTTCAGACAGCTTCCTGAAATCTGACAGATACAACTAATGACTTGCAGAGTAAACAAACATGTAACACAGTTTGGTGTTCTCTAGCTTTTAGTGAGGGAGTAATGTAACAGCGAGAGAACAATAAGCTTTAACTATTCATAGTTTTCGTGATCTTTGCTTAACAAAAGTTCTTACAAATGCTTGAGTAAAGCATAGGGTTTTTTGTTGCTGTTTTTTAATCCTGACAAGTTCGGAAAAAATGTAAGTAAATAAAAAAAGATCAAAGAAGGAACAGAATGAAGGATTAATCTAGTAATCTAGCTGTAATTAAGAACTTGGTGGTGGTATTTTGGAAGTAAAATTCCTAATCGCAATTTAAAAAGCAATGAATAATAATGGAGAAAACAGTAACTGCCACATTCCCSTGAAATCGTGAATATTCAGCCCTAATCTCACTGTGCACATTGAAATTTGCATTCTGTCTACCCTTCTTCATCAAGAAAATGTCCCTTCTTTTAAAAGAAAAAATTTATTCATAGGGAGCGCTGCAGAATAAGATTAAAAAAAAAAAAAGGAAAGAAAGCATTTAGACTTATTTATATCTGAGTGTGTTCAAATATATGCAGTCACCCTTCAATGAAGATTCTAAGAATTTAGAATCTAGTGAAATTATCTGGATCTAAAAAAGTAGATAACAAAAATAAGCTTGCACTCAGCCTAAGCAGGTAGTCAAAAATAGGAGGGAAAGATGGAAACTGCAAACTTTTTTTWWAAAAAAAGTTAATGATATCAACTGCATTTTAATATTTTTGTTTGTTTTTCAGCAGCAAGCAATCCACAGTACTGTGAGGGGTCATCCTTTGGTGAAGTTCCTAATGGACAATGGATGACGCAGTCCTTTGCAGACCAGATTCCAGGATTCARTACTGGAATGACACAAGAAGAAGAAGGAAGCAGTGCATAAGTGCTGTTTCTTCTCAGCTATGTATACATGCTGCAGTTTTAATGCAGTGATCAAGATTGGTACCTCGGTTCTCCCAACTGAAGCATTTTAATAGCATTTTATTTCCCYTAGTTATTTTATTATAGTCAAAACTAATTGTGTGTAGTAGGCTAAAATCAATGAACTAGATAATTTTAAGAAACTCCAATCTTTTTAAAAAAACAAAAGTTAGCCCTTTTTTGTATATGAGTTTTATATTTAATGTATATCCTTTCTTGCAGTTCTTGACAAACTGCTTTCTCATTTGTGAAGATTACCTTGGCACGTTAATTTTATTCTGTAATTTGTAATGTAGTAGTAACAGCAATGGTATACTTTTTACTGATGCCTCATATATTTGGATATGTCATAATCCTTTTATATCCAAAGAGGGGAGAAGGGAAAGTATACCTTGATATTACAGGTAGCAATGTTTTTAATCATACAGAGTTAAACAAATTGTGTTTTTAAGTCTGCCTGTTACCATCTTAAAAATGCAGAAGGTTGTGTTCTGCAGCTGGGAGTGCTGAGTATTTTATGGGCAAGAATAGAGAGCTCTGTCTACTTAGTGACTGTACCATATCAGGACTAAGGGACTAGAGACATCATCTTCTCAAGTCATAATGCTGGGGAGGAAAATTTAGAACCTAGAATATTCTATCTGAACTGTCCTAATTTCAGATCTCCCTACAACTCCATTCTTCCGTCTGAAATTCCAACGCAAGAAACTGGAATTCTTTAAAAAGAAAAAAAATAAGTGGTTCTTGAATTCTGTGGCATTTAAATTCTTGGCCTTTTTTTTACGTGATTAGTCCCTTCACCTGACCTATTGCTAGCAACATCACTAGCAGGAGACAACCCCTTTTGAACAGATTATACTGCAAGGACTTGAAAGACCACTTCTCTGTAAAATTAGTGTATGGTTACATTATCTATATCTGCAATGTAAATCAAAAAAAACTGTGTATCTTACAACTGGCACAACATGAAAGAAGATTGCGATTTAGCAATTCTTAATATTCATTTCTCTTCAATCTGGAAGACTTCAGAGAGTGTTCTCCTTACTCCTCTTACAAGAAAAGAAATATTAAGTTAAAGATGAGCAAAGCTGTTCCAAGAATAAGAAGGCAACTGTGGAAACTACAGCTTTCTTTTTGAGGAACTTGCTTAAAACGTACGTTCTTTGATGATGTGGCCAACATGTGACTGAGAAAGAAAAGAGATTCCACACTTGTGCCTAATCATCATCATCTTTCCCTCTTTTAATATATGAGGAAGAAATGAAGTAAAAGCAATAAGCTGATCAAGACTTTTAAGTTTTGATGAACTTATGAGAGTAGGTGCTTCACATACTTGAAAAATAGATACAAACAGTATCTCCACAGTCCATGCTGGTCAGAGATTCCTGTGCCAGTGTTCTTACCCTTTCCTCACAGCCACTGACAGTTGAAACACACTGAGTGTAACTAGTTAGTGTAGATTCTAATCCTGCTGCAACAACTGTCACTGAGATCACACACTGTCAACCTGTTGTGAGGCAGGTATGATGTTTACAGTTTTCTTCCCAAATTATGTGGCTTAATTCTAAGCGTCTTAAATCAAGGAAGTGTGCATTATGATTCTGATTGTGTTTATTAGCTTCAGCATAAAGCTGTTCRGTATATTGTCCAAATGGTAGAGGATTTGTCTTGTCTGTTATTTAAAGTGTACTGTATCATGTATCACTGTTTACATGGACATTTTCCTGCAGGTGCTCAAAGTATCTTGTATCAGGGATTTGTTACAACTCAATTTTATTTTTCAACAAACTTAGAAGCATGTAATTTAGCATTGCTGAGTAGGTAATACAGTAGTATATAACTACTGTAAGGAGGGTTTTTTCAATTTTGAAGGGAAAGGTCTCTTTAAAAGAGATACCTACTAGGCTATCTAAGTATAAAATATAGTTAAGTGTACAATGACAGTTTCACTAAATATTTTAATTCTATGTGTACTCCCTCAGAATTGGTGCTCTTTTCATTACAGTAATGCAGAGGTTCTTAATCTGTCTTAAACCTACAAATGTTTGACAATAAAATCAGGAATTGTATTGCAGTGTCTTAGAATGTAATTTTGCATTTTGGTAGCGGTGATCTGTTTATATTACCGGGTATGTAGTACACGGACTGCACCAGCACAGTGCTCAGAGAGACACTACACTGCAAAACAGTCACCATGCAAGAGAACTCCACTTACTTGAAATGCTCCGTAAGTTTTAATTTCAGGCTGCTTAATGTGGGCTAGAAGACTAAATACAGACTAGATTTTTCTAGCAGCAGATATTAGAGTCTTATTTATAAAGACCTTACATTAAAATACTATGTCTAGCACTGAATTTCACCTCTGTAAATGTTTAATGAAAGTACTTCATTGTCAAGTAAATTTTTTTCTTCACCTTACTTGAAAGTCAAGGTAATCTGAATTGCATAGCTGTCACTCCACCCCTCTCCACTTATAAGTGCATATAACTGATTATCAGTTTATAGCACTACTTAACAAATACTTTGTTTTTTAAAATCAGTTAATTACACAATTTGACAGGTCATATCTCCAATTACCACGTACTGCACAACATCATGTATGAATGCATTAGAGTCTTTTCAGTATCAGCTTTCAGGACGAGTTAATTTGAACTTCCCTAAGGGGTCAGGAATAAACCAGTTTTCCCAGAGATCAGTGTGAACACTGGGGTAGTCCCAAGGTTTATATCTTCCATTCCAGTGAAGTAATTTAGCTTCTTGAAGAAAATGCTCTGAATAGCGAGTATCAGGACTCCAACCTGCATCACGGGTACACAAAAATTTAKTTTTCAATAATGGAAGACGCTATGAAGTGATGTTCAAAAAAAAAAAAAAAGTCCAAGTCTAATTAGTATGGTTTATTAGTAGTATAGACAATAAATTGTATGGTTATAAATAAAATAGCCTTTTTGAACTTCATGCTTTTTTTTCCCTCAATTAGAAATGTAAAATGACAATTTTTAACATTTCAGCATTTTAGCACAGCTGGGGCTTAAGAAAGTTAATATTCATTTTACTAAAACAACCAAGCCATTATCTCCTTTCTGGGTGAAAATTAACTTTATCTCCTGAATAATACCACCACCCCAGGGATCACATATTGTTTCACTCAGACTACTAAAAACGTGTCTGACTGAATAGGTAAAGAGACTGACAGACCTTACATACATTCTTTCTCTGGTTTATGACAATATAGGTTAGTTGGTCTTCAGTCATGAAGCTTTGTCCTAGTATTTGGGTTTTTTTTTTCATTTTTTAAATCCAATTAAATGACTATTAGGTATTTTCTTGCAGGAGTGCAATCATTTAGTTTACTTGACCTCTTAAGATATTTACATAACAATACCCCCACACACTCTTTACTATCCTGAAGAGTATCAGAAGAAGAGAAATAAGCGTATATTACATACTATGGACCTGACGCAATGTATAGCATTAAAGTAATATAAAGTTCTGTACTGGAACCTTAACACCTCTCACTTTATTAGTTTCAATGGCAAATGTTGGAAAGTTAAACTTACCAAGATGCCTTATGTGCCACATGGGATTAATAGTAGAATGCTTCCCATAAAATACAATCAGCATTGGAGAGGTGGCCACACCTCCCCCAAGGGTGCTGCTGTACAGATTCTCTCTGCAAAGGGAAAAAAAGAACGCAAGAAATGTTCAAAACCTCAATCAAAAAACCCCTATTTTTAGTGTAAAATCAGATGATTATAAATACTCTGGCAAAATTCAAAATGAACAGACTTTTTCAGTATATCCCTTTCTAATGTTGTTAAGTGTATTTTCAACTCCAATTCCTACTGAATAAATCATTGCTATCAAACACATATTGAGAGTCAGACAATGTGTGATGCCAATTCATGGCACAAAATATCTAGAGTCTAAGGCTGACAACATTTACAATAGTGAAAAGCAGCTAATATAAAGGAATTGCTGTGAACATATTTTAACCTTTTTTCCTTAAAAAAAGAAAAAATATAGTTGCCACTCTTTCATTCCCTCCATCTTCCTTCCCCAGCCCTCCCAATTTTTAAAACTATAGGTCATCTTCAAGTCAGATCTAGCAGAGGTGCATAAGGATATAAACTAATATTTGAAAGATGGTAACTTCCTACAAGCTTTGTGAAAAATCCATGGCCAAGTAAAGCCAAATTACTGCAGGGAGAGGCTTAAAGAAATAGCAGCTGGCTGTCCAGCCACAGGGTGCTTAAAGCCTGGGCAGTCAGTATATAGGAGAAACTACACCAGCTATAACAGATCATGCCACCAGCCTACCCCAACAAGGAGGAAACCTAGGAAGATTTTGAGACATGCTTAGAGGATGCAGCATAGAAAGTCATAACTTCCTCCCTCCCTCCCTCCCTC
>NW_028186967.1:2986968-2991650 GCF_003343005.1 Rhea americana
AAAGTTTCTACTGCTTGTTAAGCAACTTGCTTCACTTAGCTTGAAAAAGCCAGCTAAAAAGAATATGCAAAATAAATCATCTTTCTCGATACAATTTGCAGTAGTATTCATGGATGTTTTTCAAAATATAAAAAAGTGTAACAGGATATGTCATACAAGCAGAGTGAGACAATAGAAGTTTGTTTTTTCATTCATATGTAGATCTTTTGCATCTTCCTCCCTTTGTTCATTTGTGAAAATAACAAGAAATTGATGTAATCCAAAAACACAAGCTGTTCAGTTTAAATTTAGCTTTACTATACTTAAGATTAATCCTGTGCAGAGAAAAAAAGTAAATACCAAATTTTTAATAAGGCCTGACAGTGAACTAACATAAAAAATGAAYGGCAATTGTTTCACTGTTTTCATGACCTATTCATGGTCAATGCCAAAAATACTACTTCTATGTCAATTCTGGTCCATCTATGGAGGAAGAAGTATTTTCTGTTGGCATTTAAGAAATGTAATGTCCATTTACAGTTTGGCTGGCATTACAGTAGGAAGGACTCCACAAAAACATGGAAACATTCCTTCCTCTCTAAACCAGCTTCAGGAAGGGAAGAGTGTAGGTAGCATGATCCCAGGTGAGGTCAATCACCCAAAACAGGAACCATGTGCTGCCAGTGTTGCTCAGGATTACGTGTGGCTTGTGACTAACTACAAGACTAAAATTCTAGGTTGTCATTTTACATTATGCRATTGGTCGGATTTAAGCAGATGGAAATTCTGGAACATGAGTTTCTCCACTTCATGATCTCTCAGTGAAAGATTGTTTACAGTTACTAACTTTTAAGAATTAAAAAAACATAGAAAATTAGGTTGTAAACAGGGTTCTAAAAATCATGCTAAAGTGCAAAGCTAGATGTCTATACATACTCCACATTTCTTTGCATCCACTTTTCCAACTGCTTTGTAATCCGTTGATGCTTCCATTCAGTCATGTTAGCAACAATTACTCCAGGATTAAAGGAGCAGGTGCTAGGGCTGATGCCAAGATCCCTAATTGCTTGCTTTCGGTAGTCCAGAAATCCCATGTATGTGTTCTTGAAATAAAATAAAATAAAATATTTATCCCTTCAATATCTGTACAGATACGAGTAGATGCATCTACATACCATTCATACACAGAGACTAAATATGAGCTTGCAAAGCTGAGTTTCTGGATGATGATTACCTGTCTTGATTTCCACAAGGCTGAAAGACAGGACACTCCTAGCTTCTGAATTACTTTCTCCACAGTATTGCTCCATAGAAGTTCTACAGAGCTCTTTCCTCATCACATTTTTGTCTYTCTGTAGCTTATTCTAAATGATGTAGCATCACACTTTTACAGTGTAATTGTACAGGGACTCAGTGATTATTCTGGGGAATTCAACTCAGGAATTAGCTTTCAAACACTATTTTCCTGAGCTTCACTCCAAATTTCACAGAATCACAGAATGGTTGACGTTGGAAGGGACCTCTGGAGATCATCTAGTCCAACCTCCCTGCTCAAGCAAGGTCACCTACAGCACATTGTACAGGACTCTGTCCAGCAACTTTTGAATATCTCCAAGCAAGGAGATTCTACAACCTCTCTGGGCAACCTGTCAAGTGCTCTGTTACCTGCACAGTAAATGAGTTTTTTTTCTCATATTCAAGTGGAACTTCTTGTGTTTCAGTTGGTGCTCATTGCCTCTCTTCCTATCACTAGGCACCACTGAAAAGAGTCTGGCCCCATCCTCTCTACACCCTCCCTTTAGATACTTATACACATTGATAAGATCCTCCCTCAGCCTGCTCTTCTTCAGGTTGAACAGTCCCAGGTCTCTCAACTTTTCCTCATAAGAAAGATGCTCCAGTCCTTTAATCATCTTTGTAGCCCTACATTGGACTCTCTCCAGTAGCTCCATGTCTCTCTTGTACTGGGGAGCCCAGAACTGGACGCAGTACTCCAGATGTGGCCTCACCAGGGCTGAGCAGAAGGGCAGGATCACCTCCCTCGACCTGCTGGCAACACTCTTCCTAATGTACCCCAAGATACCATTGGCCACCTCGGCCACAAGGGCACATTACTGCCTCATCGTCAATTTGTTGTCCACCAGAACTCCCAGGTCCTTCTCTGCAGAGCTGCTCTCCAGCAGGTCAGCCTCCAGCCTGTACTGGGGCATGGSAYTATTCCTCYCTAGGTGCASSACCCTGCRCYTSBCCTTGTTGAACTTYATGAGRTTCCTCCCTGGTCATCTCTCCAGCCTGCCCAGGTCTCTCTGAATGGCAGCACAGCCCTCTGCTTTATCAGCCACTCCTGCCCGTTTGGTATCATCAACAAACTCGCTGAGGAGGCACTCTGTCCTTTCATCCATGTCACTGRTGAAGAAGTTGAACAAGACTGGCTCCAGTACTGACTCCTGTGGGACACCACAAGGTATAGGCCTCCAACTAGACTCTGTGCCATTGATGATGGCCCTCTGAGCTCTGCCTTTCAGCCAGTTCTCAAGTCACCTCACTGTCTGCTCATCTAGCCCACACTTCCTGAGCTTGCCTAGAAGGATGTTGTGGGAGACAGYGTCAGAAGCCTTGCTGAAGTCAAGGTACACAACGTCCACTGCTCTCCCCTCATCTACCCAGCCAGTCATTCCATCCTAGAAGGCTATCAGATTGGTTAAGCAGGATTTCCCCATGGTGAATCCATGCTGACTACTCCTGATCACCTTCTTYTCCTCCACCTGCTTGGAGATGGCATCCAGAATGAGTTGTTCCATCATTTTTCCAGGGATCGAGGTGAGGCTGACTAGACTGTAGTTCCCTATTAATTTGACTCATACAGATGCCATGCATTGTCTTCACTAGATGTTGCATAAGTGTTCATGATCTACTGACAGCAAAATGGATTTAGTGAAATCCATTTTGGGGGCTGGACTAGATGATCTCCAGAGGTGCCTTTCAACCCTACTACACAATGTAGTAGAATCCAAAGAACAATCAACCTTCAAACTACTACAGTTTCTATTCTGCATAGCACGGTATTATTACAGAATTATTAGAGAAAGTTGTTCTTCTTAATTATCTGTAAAACTATTACATATTTATCCAAAAAAGTTAAACTTTTCTCTGTGTAAAATTGCATTACATTTGTGGGTAAATATATTCACGATTAGGATTTCAAAATGGTGTCTTACCTGCATCCCTACACTTCTAACCATTTCATGTGTAGAAGGCAGATCACAATCATCTGAGAAAGCTGCAGCATGTCCAGGAGCTAACTTAGTATCGTATAGTTCCTGGATGTCACCTGATTACAGAAAGGTCAAAAGCATAAGAATAAACCTTCTTCATTGATGCACACTTCTTAGGATAACTTCCATTCTCATATGTTACTTTAAAACCTACCAATCTTATGGGATAGCCTAGATGTTAAGGAAGGCTGAATTTTGCTACATAACACTATTTTCATATTTGAGTCCTATAAGTGGATGTGTAAGTTTTATCTTTAGATATTATGATCAGTATTTAATGCATCCATGTTCTGGACTGAATGTCCAAAATCAGCTAAAACAAAAGTTGATTATACCAGTAAGCAGCCTGGTTACACAGTTAGGTATTATAGAGCTCACCTTYGGAGAAGGAGGGCATGAGTAATTTTTCTGAACATCCTCAGCCTCTTAAAAGCACCACTGTTGTCTCCTACACAGACTGGAGTTTTCCCGACACTGTTGTGCCTATACCTCCTAGCAAGATACCTGGATTCCCAGCACTGACAAATGAGCATTAGCCAGTTGAAACATGCTTGTCATACTTGATCGTACCCTTCCAGCCTGGCAGACCACCCAGCTCCTTTCTGATGCAGGGAGATACCTAACACATGCATCTTCCTCATCATCTGACTAGCACATACCCATGACGTGACAGAAAATTTCTGGGTATGTGGGAAGTACAGTGCTGCCACTGTGCTGCTACAGCAACTAAGTGAGTCTGYAGCCAGGATCACTGTTCTTCCCTGCCTTGCTGCTGGCCATGGATGGGTTGCAAAGAAGATTAATTCTCTTGGAAGGCTACATATGGCCCATGAGCCTAYGGCTCTAGCTAGGCCACAAAAAAGTAAAGCTGCTATCACTGGAAAACCTCAATACTGGACTAGCAATTAGAAATATTTCCCATAGAGCAAATACTGGAAATGCTACTTCTGAAATAAACAGAGAATATTTAATCATCCTCTCACCAGCTGGCTGAAAAACTTGGGATAGGATTCATGTCCTGCTAAGAAATAGAATTTGAATTAAGGGGACACTTATTTATAGTTCAAGATTGACAAGCCTTAATAGGTATTTCCTCTTGATTCCAAACAGCTTCTGCTTTACAAAACATAAATTACAAGAAAAGAAAAAACAAACACAAAAATACTGGGATTCAGTATGTTTAATTTTCACTGCTTTGCAAAAAGCAATTGACCAAAAAAGAAATAGTCCCAGAGTTACGATCTGAAAACCACATTTACTCCTTACYCTGTTAAAACTCCCATTCACTTCCACAGGCATCTGATAGAGAGCAGTCTTGCATTACAATTAAGACTTGGGAGCCACTGCCAAAACAGACGCTCCCTCCCTCTGCCTCAACTCTCCTACGCCCAGTTTCATTCCCTTCAACTAGGCCCTATGATGGCATGG
>NW_028186967.1:2991715-3003540 GCF_003343005.1 Rhea americana
TTTTGCATATTTGCATAGCTAGTTTTCTGCCAGGTCAACCAGCTGAATGAGTTTTATTTGGCAGCTGCACAGCTGCTAGACATGACACAAGAGAAGTAACAAGAGACCACTTCCATAGGCAGCAGCCTGCCATTAGCACTAATAGGAAACAGCACCTTTAGCCTGAAGTTCCACAGACACTATCAACCGGCATAAGTGACACTTCCAAAGAACGAGAATGCCCCACCTCTCCTCTGCTCCCAGCCCCCCATTTGTTTTGTGCTGAAACACTGATTTGAATCCTACCAAGGAACTAATCTGGATCAAATATAATCATATTTCTAGTGAATGTCTGTATAGGAGGAGGGATGCTGGGGGTGAGCTTAAAGTGATAATGAAATCACAGTGTAACTAAAGTCTTCAAGGACTTTTCTAAGAGTGAAATATTGCTGTTTACCCATTGCTGACAGACAGAATAACAAAAGCAAAAAGCCAAGGTGACCACTGGACACATACATGTATAAATGAAATCCTTTATTCTTCCCCCAAAACTTAATGTTGAAGAAACTGTATTATGTTTATTGTAAATGAAAATAAGACAAGGCAGAGCAGATTAATCAAATTTTATAAAGCAGGTAACAGCAGCCCCTCTAAGTGCAGATGTTCTGAAATCTGCCACTAAAGAGATGAAACTATGGAAAGCTGCAGAGAAGTTGTGGAGAACAAAATATAACTTTTCTCCGGTGTGATTTCACGAATCTTAATGGTCTTAAGAAAAGATTGATTGAGGCCAAAAAGTTTATTGTACTTATCCTCATTCTTTATCAAAGCAAATTTTCATTGGAATCTCACTTCAATGTTTAACAAGCATATGCAAAATGTTATTTGTCATAGTGAAAAGACACTATAAAAGTAAAATCAAAACAGAAGTGAGCTGAAGAAAGATGATAAAGCAAGGGAAGACAACACCTCTCCAGAGAAATGACAAAATATACTAAGAAAGGAAGCTGAGAAGAAAAAAAGAAAGAAAGAAAGAAAGAAAGAAATTCATCCTTAAAAAATGACTGTGCCTCTAATTAGATTTCTTTCTATATGGAAACAAAAGGGTTTTTCAGGATTTGAATGTCTTCTGACTGCTCTCACTTGCGTAGGAAACTGAAAGCTTTRACTGGAATTCTGTAAGTTGCTATGGAGTCTGAGCTGAAGATGCTCAAAATCACACTTTCAGGATTAAGATTTTAACTCTTATTATTTGAGTAAACTCCTCTTGCTCTCAAGAATAAACAGCTACTCTGGATAAGGCACTACTAGCATTTGTAGGAGTTCAAATACTAACAGGAAAGCCAACTCATACATTTAATTATAAATAGCCTCGTATTAAAACCTATTATATCTCTCAGCAATTGACCAAATTCAATTACAATGAATTTGTAATACATCCCATTTTGATAAAAATCAAACATCTAAAAGATATTTGGAAAGAAAATGTTCTTCAGAGTTTCCTTTAAACAAACAAACAGATAATTCATAGTTTTCCGGAGTGCAATGCTCCTAGCAATTTTYTCAGTTTCCATTATATTTCTTATTTCCAAGCAACTGTAAACTGCTTAACTTTTAATTCTGCTGAAAACTGCTTTTCAAATGACATCTTACCTTGCACAATGACATCATCATCCAAGTATATGACTTTCTCATGTTTCTGGATAAGCAAGGGAAGATAAAATCGAACAAAGTTCAGCTATAAAGCAAAAAAAAAAAAAAAAGAAAAAAGAAAAAGAAAAAAGAAAAAAGTAAGGACTAAATGATAAAACAGTTTAATGCAGTAGTCTCAAACTTCTTCTGTCACTCTGTTAACGTACAGTTTTGGTTTGGTTTGGACTAGCGCTCTTTATTGAGCGTAGTCAGCTATCTAGCATTTGCTTTCTCCCTCCACAGTTTACCAGTATCTTGATTTCACTATTATGTTCTCTTCTATT
Source organism: Rhea americana (assembly GCF_003343005.1). NCBI lineage: Eukaryota > Metazoa > Chordata > Aves > Rheiformes > Rheidae > Rhea > Rhea americana. The sequence continues at coordinate 2,993,671 of NW_028186967.1, forward strand.
TATCATGACCCCAACCAAGCAGTCCAATACAATTGCTGTTTGCAACATGCTTCATACAAAACACTTCAAAAAGAACACAGTAATCATTCCACTCTAGAGGAATGATTTGACTAGTGGCACAGATACAGAATAGCAATGTCTGCAATAACAATAAAGAATATAGCAGATGGAAAAGGGACTAAGAACATAAGAACAACCATACTGATTCAGACCATTTTATCCAGTATCTGTCTTCAACAGTGGTCCTTARCAGATACTCAGAGAAAATTAAGAGCAAAAGAAGCACATAGAAAAGTTGCTTCAAGTACTTTCCTAGTTTTCAGCTATTTTCAGCTCAAGGGATTTCTTGAACCAGATGTGGTTTGACTGAATAAAAACCTCAGTCCCCACTAAATCCATGTACATTTTTTACATTCATGAGATTGTTCAGCAAGGAGCTCTACAGGTTTAGCATTTGTTGCGCGAAAAACAGGCAACGTATCTTGATTGTTTTGACTGAGACTCCTACTAATTTAATTTAATAGCTGTTAATTCTTGCATCGGAAGAGACAGTGACCAATCATCCCCTCTTCACACCTCTCTGCCATTCAGTTTTGTAGACCTCTTATTTTCTTACTCAAAATCACATTTCCAGGCTGAAAAGTTTCAGCCCACTCAGTTACTCCTTGAATGGAATATTTTCCATATCTCTGATATGTAGAAGTTCAGAGAAGGGCGATGGATGTAAACTTTCRTAATAGATTAGAGCCTCTTCCAAGGGTAGTATATCCTTTTGAGGTAAGGAGACTAAAACTGCACATAGTATTCAGGGCAGGGGAAAACCATGGATYTATATTGTGGCATAATGAAGTTCTCTTTTTGGTTCTTGGTTCCTTTCCTAGTGATTTCTAGCATGTGATTTGCCTTTTTCTGTTCTCTACTGCAACTTCTGTGAATGTTGGAAGTCCTTGATTCTATCAATCCACTGYGATTACAGACAGCCAATAATATTTAGATCAGTCTTTACCCTCTGAATTAAGCCCAGAGATCACCAGAACGCAGCCAACTCAGTAGCATGGCGGCACAAAAAACATTTTTATATCTTTCCTCTGATAAATCGTGAATATACTCTAAAAGATACACTACATTTAAATCATCACATTTATTCTACCAAATAGATCAAACAGACGATGTTCCCAATCAGACAGACAAGTTGCAAGGAGCTTGTTACAGTGTACTTTTCCTTTTTGAGTGAGGGCTCAGCAATTAGAACTGATATGGCTTCTCTGGGGTCATACCTCTCCTCCACAATGGAACAGAGATCATTGTAAAGCCTGTAATGAGCATTAAAACCTTGTAAAGTTGTTATGTGGTATTTGTYTACTCACAGGCTGCAGTAGCTCGGGGCGTGAGGCATCTTGTCTGATTTTTCCTTTTAGTACCATAGGGTTGAATTCCACAATCTTAAATTTTATTTCKTTCAATTTAGAATTTTCAATCCATTTTCTGTGATGGACAAGACGTAATAAAAGAATATTACAGACTGTAGCAAGTACTTCTAGTATTAAATTCATAGTCTCATAAAATAATAATAGACCTTGGGAGCTCACTTGATCTATCCCACCCCAAAGCAGAAACAATTATGTCTACAGCTGTCGCACATAGACATTCATTTAACATGTTCTTAAAAAAAACACTGCCCAAAATAGAGACTCCATATGTTGCCCAAACAACCTGTCCTTCACTATCCCTAACATTAAATACTATTTTCCTAACTTTTCTTGCTATAACTAAAGATCATTTTCTTCTCATCTATCTGCTGTACAGGAAGTTTCATCTCTTTTGCATAGATTTTTACGTCCTTGAAGATGATTGTCAAATCACCTCTAAATTTTATTTTCTTTAGACTAAACAAGCCAAATTCTTTCAATATTTTTTCACAAATTTCTTCACATCATTGTTTGTTGCTCTCCTCTGTCCTCCCTTCTAAATCTTTGCTGTAGTAAGACACTCAAAACTAAATGCTATGCTTTTGCTGATGTTCTAATCATGACAAGATTAGAAAAAAWTTCCTCAGATACACRTTCACATGTATAGACCACTATCTTTGCCTTTTTTGTGTCAATGCAGTCAGTTGTGTAATCAGTCATAATTCCACAGTTTTCCAAAGAATTGTTACTGAACTCATTCCTCACTCTGAGCTGATACAATTAGCCATTCCTACCTACAGTTATTGCCTTGACATTATCGCTACTGAATTTCATCACTTTGTTCAGCTAACTTTTCCRATTCACATGAGTAGTTTGTTTTCAGCTCTTACTCTGTTCTCCAGTATACCTGCACTCTATTCCAGCTTCATGGTAACTACAAATTCATAGAGTATATTCTCCACTCCGTCATCCAGGTTATTAATGAACTAGACTGGAAAAGCTCTCTGTGGAACCCCACTCATTACATCCATAATTTCATTTTGAMACTGAAACTGTGGGTACAAGGCCTAGATAAGTGGAGTAAGTCAGAGGTGAGAATGCCTTAGGAAGACAGACTCTGCTTACACTTTGATTCCACCTTCACTCTCTCATTCACCCTCTTTTAGACAATATTTGCAAATTTTAACACTCAAAGATGTTTTCACTATGAACTACTTTGGACCTCTATTTATAACTCTGTTTACACTACTCCCTCTTCCCTGAGATTACTTCAGACAGTAGGCTTCTCTGCTCCTAAGTTTTAAGGCACATCCCCAGGTGATGTATAAGTGCAGAGCCACAAAGTAGTTCTGTGACAAAAGAGCTTGTATACAGCATCATCTTACTACAGGCTTTCTCTTCTGCAGCTGAACTACAGACAGGCMCAGGTTTGGACATGGTCTGGCTATTTCATGCCCCCTTATACCAGTCAGTGCCTCAAGTAGGCCAAAACGGTACCTTTGCCTACACACAGGAGACCCTGGGAATGACTATCGATACCACTACTTAAACGAAAAAGAGAAATGTTTTCCTGAAAAGTCCTCCAAAGTCTGTACGCCTATGCTAAGGAGAACAACCTGGTCCTAACTACAGCAGMAGATAACATTGATATATACCGAATATGTGGGATGGTATTCTTCAGCCCAACTACATAGAACAAAACTTTTGCCTCGGTGTTGCTGTAGATGCTACTGATCGCTGCTATAGCTGCACCCATTCTGCCTGCAGCAGCGCAGATTACGACCGGAATTTCTTCTTCCATTTCCTCAGGACTCTCCAAATCAACTATAAGCAACAAAACTACACATTATCATAGAGAATTAAGCATCTTTTTATATGATATATGAATATGGGTCACATAAACTAGTATGAATTTCCGTAACAGCGGAACCATATCACAACCACCCCATATCGTTACCACATTCAATACGTATCTCCACCTGGAAAGACACACAGCATGAGCTGTAGCTAATCCAGAACCACAGGCAGGTTGACTGGATGGCTGAACACTTCCAAAGAGAATATATAACAACTGAATTCTCTGAATGTTTTCCTCAGCAGGAGCAACAATTCAGTCTGTTCTGCATGTAGCTGCTTATTCATATTGAACCTATAGGAGTTTCAATATCCATGAGATTTCTACTTCTCAGTCAGTTATATTTATATTGAACAACATGTTCCAATGCTGTCAAGGGAAAGAGGTAAGTGGAGAACATAGTGCAACTGCATGAACTTCACTTCTTTGGGAGRCAGGCCAGAAAGGAACAGTGGAAAATTTTGTACCAGCAGGAAGTGGCTAATAATAAAACAGGAAAAAAAATCTCTAGAAACAGTACTGGTAACAGTTCACATTAATGCTAAGGAAGATTTTTCCTCTAACAGTGATGAAAGTACAGAACTTAAATGGACAGATCTATACTGGTTGAGGCATGACTGTTAACCTCTTAAGAGCCACAGGAAAACTATTATGGAATAAAAATTGTTTATAGCAAATGTTGTTTATCTTGCGAACAGAGAATAAGCTATTAATATAATATTGCATGCTAGTCCATCTGTATCAACTCTTAAGAAGTTTCTGTTACTATAAATGTTCCAGCAAAAACTTCTACTGTAGGTTACATTGAGGTTTAACGATCTATCTGAAATGAACTGGTAGGCTACTCATACTCCCAAAGGAGCAAGTTCTGATCAATTTTTGTTATCACTTGGAAACTCCAATAGTGTTCAGTACAAATAAGGATATACACAGCTTTCATTTAGGTCAGTGCATCTGAATAAAAATTTGAWTCAGAATAGCATTCTTAGTCATTACTATGAATATTCTAACCAAGGAATTGGGAAACAAAAAGTTCTGCATCTCAGTCCATTTGCAACAGCATAAGTAACCCAGCTACTGCTGGGCAAACATGAATTCTTAAGAAAAAGCACTGTCCAGATGAACCAACATGAAAAACAGCACAAGAACATAAATAAAACAGAAGTTATTTACCTGTTTCATTCTTTAATGAAGATGACACTTTGTGAACTTTATTATACAGAATGGCGCACACAGTTAAAACAAGAAGTAACAGTAAGATCTGGTTAACTGAAACAAAAGGGAGAGTTTATTAACAATCTGTATAAAAGTTGTAGTCTGTATAAAAGAGTACTGACTGCCCCAAAACCTGCATTTTTCTAAGTATGCAGCTGGTAGACAACATATTCCGTATTTACTCTTTTTAATCAAATTCTCCTTTCTCTTGCTCTTTGATCACACTTCAAAAATGTAAAACTCTTGTAAGAAACAGTATCTCTCCCCTGTTGCAATTATTTTTAAACATCTGATTTTCATGGATCATTTGCTCACTGAATCACTAACCACCCAACACTTACGGGTTATCCATACTAGAAAATTTACATGTTTGTGAATATTATTAGGAGCTTAGAACTTTCTCTTCTTGGCTACTTTGTCATATATTTATCACCATGAGACTTCAAGAATTTTTATCTAGCCCTCTCTATCTCCCCCACTCCTTTGATAAATCTTCAGACACTAAAAAAAAATTGTAGTTGATTTCAACATTCAGATCTTCAAYGTATATTTGAGGAAAATTCTAAAAGTACTACAAAAATAAACCCAGCATGCCACTGAAAGTAGATATGTTCCAAAATATTTGAAAACACATACCCATTTTGACACAAGTGTTTTAATTAGCAAAATCAAATCGTGCAAGAAGGAAAGACCTTACTGTATATTACRATTTGCAGCTCCTACCAGACTATGTTCTACAAGTTTAAGTCAAATGAGAGTGTGTACCAGGACAGCTCAGAGAGTAGCACTGGTATAGGAATACATTACCTTTTTTTTCATCAGTTACTTTACTGCTTCGGTTCTGACTACTTTGTTACTTTTATACCATCATAAACACATTAAAAGCATGCATGTGAACAAAAGGATGAMGTTTTGAACTAATTGACTCAAAAGGGCCAGTTAGCTAGATGTGGGCATGAGAACAAACTGAAATTGGTACATATGCATCACTGAACCTACAATGATGTGAATCAGCTGAGGAACCAGGCACTAATCCTGGTGAAGATCTGGGTGCATAACTGAAGGCACACACTGGTTYATTTTCAGTCACTGATCCTGACAGCTGAGGGGAACCCCAAGCTCTTCTGGGCTACATCCCAACCGCAAGTATCAACACTATTAACTTGCAGAATTCTGCAAAAATCCAGGTTCAGGGCTCTTAGCCACAAACCCATGTGCATCTGGTAGTTAACTGCACTCTCAAACGGAAATTWTAGGATGCTTCTATGTAGATACAAGAATGGATAATCATGTCAAGCGGSAGGCAAGGTTTTTGTGATGCTACTGAACAAAAGTTAAGGTCCAAGTGCTCCTCCTTGGAGTGGTAACATCAGAAGGACACAACCTATGGAATGAGTCGGTAATGACTAAAACGGAAGTGTTAGACAACAAAGCAAACGTCCATCCATATACCTCATGCAGTACAGCAGTGAATAATCTTAAGTTAATGGGCTTTGTAGCCATACTTATCTGACCTGGTTAACAGGAAAAGGCTTATTGGTATACTTACAGTTAAGCGTAATTTTGCAGAACTAGACCTATAAATTTGCATGCAACTGTTAAAGTTTTAAGAGAAATTGTATGTGACATCTAAGTCCTGTTTCAAAAACATATAAGCCCAATCAGTTATTTGAAATGTTTTTAATCTTTCTTACTTTTCTTCAAAAGAGCCATGTGTTGTTTTGGATAAGAACTGTGATCTATGGTAAAAAGAAAAAAAAAGGGGAAGGGGRGAGAGAAAGATTATGAATACCAGCAGCGAATACTAGTTAATTATTTCAGCAATATGGTTTTGTATTATGAAATTTTACYGTTGACATGGTAAAACTGAACTCTATCTTTGTGAATAATTTTCTTTGAATAAGTAACYCTAACACTCCAGACCACAGCCATTATATGTTAATTTAAGCTACTTAATAGGTTGAAATGAACAGTATTTTAATAAATTCAGTACAATCACCCACATCAGTAATTACTAAGATTTAATACATTTTAAAAAAATGTACAAAAATATTTACAAACTGCATCTGCRGGTATTTTAATATGTTTACATTTATCTCTGATCTCCCCTAAACCATAAAAACAATCACAAATACTACATGTCGTGCTGGGATATTAAAAATTTTTACATTAGAGCAGTGTCTTTCAGGCTGAGAAAATTACAGAGCAGTAGCAAGAAGATTTTCTAACAGCAGCACCCTTTTAATAACAGTAGCACTAAGAGGAGAGTTTGTATAAAGTGGTTAGTATTTAAGTATACTATTTGTGATGCTGATGAAAACTAGGTAGTCTTCTCTAAAATTGTACTTCTGAACAAGGTGTTAGAGTGACTAGGACTTTATGCCTTAGAGGAAAGAACACAATATCTGAAATACAGAATTATGGWAAACCGCAACATTTACTTGAATTTTTGAAACAAACATTAATGTTTTCCTTTTGCTCTCTGGCATCGCAAATCTGGAAAAAAAATGACCATGAACTTACTACAAAATCAAGCATTCAGCTGATTGCACAAGTGCCACCAATGGGTCACAAAGATGTTATGTTGTATCATTATTAGCAATCTAAATATTCCCTCATCTTTAAGAATAATTTTAACAGAAACACAGAACAGAAGATGGAAGACACACATATTTGGATTAGAAAGGGATTCTCAGACTGACCCAGCTGCAAATTCTCCCATAGCTGTGTTCTTGTTCACACGAGACAAAACCATGGCCCAGCTCTTGCACCAAACCTCCCTGGTTAAATTGTCTGCAGCTTTAGCCAGCCCATCTTCCTCAGTGTTCCTCCAGCAAAGCAAGAGTCTACTGCAAAATCTTTTTTCTTGTCTCTGTACTGCAGCAATGGAGGCAACTTGCAGTTGGAAACAGTTTGTTTCAGCAGAATTTCTTTGACGTTCTCACCTTCACAAGCTTCAGAAAACTAAGAAGCTGAACTGAAGCTGCAGGAAAAGCTAGAGAGACTTGTGAGAAGTTGAATGATAAAAAAGAATTATTTTTTCTGGGGGGGAGAGGAACCGCATGGTCTACCCTTCCACTATGGTAGCTGTATACTGCTACAATTTTTCTCTTTTTCCATACATAGAGGTAAGGCTATATTACCAATTTTATGCATATGTAAGGTTCATTCTGATTCCTTGAGAAGGAATCAGCAAGAGTGGAGCAGCAAGAATTCTTGAAAGCGGAGTCACAAAAAATGACTCCATCTCATTGGTTAATGCTGATATTGAGGGAGCATCCTAAATTAGTCTCTACTTTGACTAGTAAGTTAAATGATTACAAAAAAATAACAGAGCTAAGATGCGACTTTCTTTACAAAGCACTTATGTTTGCATACATTTCAGTGTCCCAAAAGATGACTAAATCACAATGAGAAATCTAGTATTTTTGAGTGAAATTGCTCTCACATCTGCAGYAAGTACTCCTCTACATTCCAATATCCCCTTCTCTTCATGTGGCATTAATTTGCATAAATAGAAAATCAGAGTACCAGTCAAAAGAACTTTCTGTTTTGGAAATCCTTCTCTCATGCTGCAAGCAAGYGTTGTCTTCTTACCCCGTTGAAAAAAGTTTACTCATTTAGATAACAAAAGAGACAAAGGAAACCCCTACACCTTTACAGTAATCTTCTAACCTCACTTAAGCTAGCAATAATCCTCCACTGATTTCAGTGGGGCTGACTACAGTCTTTTAATTAACATTTGTAATGATAACCACAAGTAAAACTGATGGTCACTGCAAGAGGAAACTTAGCCAGGCAGAGCTTCAAGATATTTTCAGAAATGATTAAATCAGCATAAATTACACCACGATTTAAAGTTTGAAATCCAAACCCAAAAAGACTGTCATGCAATGAAACTTTAAGTTCTAAAACTACAAAGCTCCTAAATCTCAGTAGATCAGACTGATTACTCATTGATTTTTAGAGAAAGAGTGGATTATTTGTTCCTCTACAAGTATCTCTCCATTTTTCCCTGAATTTAGACATCAATTCCTGCAACCTGGCAGCCCCTAACTCAGTTGCCAAATCCTGTAGCAAAATAAGGGCCTGCAGAAGGGAAAGCTCAGAAACAGTGACATTACTGCTCAGATATTTCCTGCTTAATTAGTCTTTTTACCTCTTCAAGGCAGCACAGTATTCGGGACTTCTCTCTCCTGAAGAGTTGTAGAGTTATTTACTTGGATCCTAGATAGGCCACGGCTGTAATCATTCCTGCCAAAGCTTCCTTGCCCATCGTCCTGCTTTAAAGCACCCTGTGCAAGGGCCTTACTGGGCACAGTCACACTTTAAAAAAATGYGGTTCCTTTTTCAAACTCTTCAAAGTTTACTTTGGAGTTGGGCTGGTTTTCTTTTCKTTCTCTGCTGCTGAGGAACAGTTTGGAGTCCAGACGCTGCACTGAAGGAATGAGAGCCCATAAACCACTTCCAGATGTGCTGAACGATGATGCGGCCCTAGATCTGGCAAATGTGCCTTACAGCTTCGTCTAGCAGATTGCAAACAAATCCCCTAAGGAAAAAAAGGAAAAAAAAAGAAAGAAAAGAAAAGTCTTAAGGGGGTTGGGGAACAAAAGCGAAAACAACTATTCCAGAAGTTACTTCAACAGCCTACTTGCAGGTTAAGTTTCTAGTCATTATTTACGGTAAATGTGAACAGATAACTAGTGTTTAAGTGCCAAACAACATGCGCTGAGTCCAAACTGAAAGGCAAAGTTTTTCCAGTGTCTGCAGGATTCTTCCACGTATAAAACTCTGGGAAACTTGCAAAATTCAACTCTGAACATGTGTTCCGGCTTGAATTTCCTCCTTCCCAAATCCTTGAGAAATTACAGAATGTAAACCTGTGGGTTTTGTCTGGACTCAGAGGGAACTTGGATTAAGATAACTAGAACATATAGATTCTCTGCCACCTAAACTCGCCTGCAATGTTTTTGCAGTTTTACTTCCATGTCCCTCCTTTTATTTCATATCCTTTCCCTGCCTTCTATGTAATATACTGTTTCATCACAAGACTTTCACGAACACTGAAAATGAATGCTTACTGCTTAGAGTCTAAACTCCTTTTCGTACAGTGCAAAATTTACGAAGAGTATTTAGTCAAGCTTTGAAAAAACAAAAACTGTATTTTTTGTTCCGTTTCTGTGATTTGAAAATGTGGATTTTCAACTGCTATGTCTCAAACACGCCTAGATTGTATTATCCATGTCTTGATTTAGTATGCAAGTTGATCTTTGGCAGCACTGCTTGGAAAGAATAAATGCAGAAGTGCAATACATAGTTACGTGTCTCATGTAGGTGGCTACAGCTATTAACTGTTACTTTTTTTTTTTTTTTTTTGTATTCCATTGCTTG
>NW_028186967.1:3004414-3053950 GCF_003343005.1 Rhea americana
GGCGCGCCCGCCCGGGGCCTGTCCCGTCCGCGCGGTGCATTGTGGGAGCGGCGCTAAGATGGCCGCGGCCGCCGCTGGCCTGAGCTGGAGGCGGGTGTCCTCGTTTACGGGGCCGGTGCCGCGCTCCCGGCACGGGCACCGCGCGGTCGCCATCCGCGAGCTGGTCATCATCTTCGGGGGCGGCAACGAGGGCATCGCCGACGAGCTGCACGTCTACAACACGGGTGCGGGGGGGCGGGGCCGCGGGGCGCTGCCCGCCGCGGGCGGAGGAGGGGCGGCGGCGGCGCAGCAGCAGCGGGGCCGCGGGCGCCGCCGGGGGAGGGCCGCAGGTCCTGGGCCGACCCCCCGCAGGTCTGCCCCGGGCTCGCCGCGGCCTCCCCGGCGGCGGGAGCTCGGCTGCGCCGTCAGCGGGCGGGCGGGCCCTGGCTTAAAATCCTGCTTGGAGCCGAAATGGCGAGGGAGGAATCCTCCGGGGTTGTGCTGGGCGATGCTGATGGGGCGATTCTGCTTTCCGGGAAAAGCAGCTTGGAAAATGTCTCTGCGCGCTTCCCATCGGTGCTGTTTTGCCTCGTATTGGGGCGTGTGGCTCTCCACCGGGCAGGCCTCGGTAGAAAGGCTGGAGGCTCTGGGTTTAGCGCCCCCCGCCCCCCAACACTCTACCCCCCTGAGTGCTAAATCCCCACCACCACCCCTCTGGCGGCGGCTCACAGAGTTGAACGTGCTGGAAAATAAATCTTGGTTAGAAAAGTGAATATGTTGGCATTGGGAGCCTTTCCAGACAGGAAACTGCCCGAGGCCAGTTTTATTCGTGAAAGATTAGATGCCTGAATAGTTACTGCCACAGGGTGCTGTACAAGGCTGGAGAACTCTTGCGTAATTTCAGTGCTTGGCCTCGGATGGGAGAGCTAGGTGCTTCTCGGTTTTTCATTACTGGCTGACTGCAGAATACAGCAAAACCATAATGGTAGAGCAGGCTGACTATCCTTTTAACTTATCGGCTCTTTAGAAGTACTCAGTGTTTTGGGGTATTCAAAAACACTCCACGAAAAAATAGGTGATGAAATTTTTGTCGGGTATTTCTCAGACAAAATTTGGGAGTAAGAAAATGTTTTGGAGGTAGTTCATTCAAAGGAAAGTATCTTCTGTTCTGTTGGAGATTTTAATAGCAAACACATTTTTCTATGGTAGCTTATGGGTGTACTTRATCACATTTCCAAAAAATGTCTCAAGTTCACTGCTGTGAAAGATAATCTAAAGAAAGCTCTTAGTACAAATATACTGTCTCTTTTAGAACAGATGTCTGACAGGTGCTTTCTGAGTGAGTCTTGCACAGTCGGGTTTTGATTTTTTTTTTCCTCCTTTCCACTGAAGGTGTTTGCCCCTTTGCAACAGTGGCAGAAACAACCATAGCTCAGTTGTAGAAGTTCAGCCTGGTGCTTTGGCTCCAGCTAACCTTTGTTTCTGAAGGCTGAGATGCAAGGTTGTTACCTGGGGTGCCTGAGTTTGGGCACCTGTTACTCCTGCAATGAGCATGGTGTTTTTTGAGGRTAATGGCATACAATGGGGACATCTTAATCCCCTGCAGGAAGGTTCATGGGACATGTCCAGTTTATTGCTTTTCTTCCTCCTACTCATGAAAATAGCTTAGGAAAAAGGTGACTATCTACTTTAACTCTTTAGTTCCAGAACAGTTTAAATTAGAATATGCTGGTGCTAAATGAGGCTGTCTCTGTTGTTGTTTCCTGCCTCTGTGCCTCTTCTCTTCTGTGTGCCAGCACAGAGCTCTGTAGATGTTAGCATTGGTCCCAGAATAGTGTAATTAGTTTTTCAATAGGGCTGTTAAGTCCAGGCATGCTGCCATGCTGCTGAAGCTGTAATAATTCTGTTTCTAGAGCTAGCTCTTTCTGAGTTAGCATGGCTGTGTCTTTTATGTGGAACTGCACTTACACTCCTCATTAGCCTCTCTTTTTTTGCCAATTTTATTAAATTGATGTGTGGCCCTTAGTAAATGGCTTAGTCATAGTGCTCTCATGTGCTCATTTCATGTATTAGCATTAGTTTGATAGAGGTATTTTAAAAATATTTTTTTCTTCAATTAACTGACTTCTTTAAAAACTCGTTAAATAGCCCATTCATAGTCATATGCAGGGAAAAGGTAATTCTTCAGGAAGCAGAGAAGTTTAAAATGCATTTTATTTYTCAGTGTTTGACACTTTTTCTTTCCTCTCTTTTCTTTCTAGCTACAAATCAGTGGTTTCTTCCTGCAGTAAGGGGAGATATTCCTCCAGGCTGTGCAGCCCATGGATTTGTTTGTGATGGTACCAGAATACTAGTTTTTGGAGGAATGGTTGAATATGGAAGATACAGTAATGATTTATATGAATTGCAGGTAGGAATGTATGAAGACATTTCTATTTCAAGGACTATTTTGTTTATGTATTTTTGAACAAACGCATTTTAAATTATGAGCTGCAGTAGGAAGTTAGATGAGATTTGCTCTGCTTAAGGGAAAATAAACTGCAAATAGATATTGAAGGTGGAGAAAAGTTAATTTTTTTTTAAAAGAGACTTCTAGCAACAGCAGCAAAGAGAGTCTAAATGAAGTGTGAAATATTTGAAGTATTTCATGACATTTAGCACTTACATATTSCTGTTAATGTATGCCTTAAGAAAAGGATGGCATTCCCTTAAAAATCATTCAAAAATAAATGGTCATTGATGTAACCTGGGAATTCAGATAACATTAGTTTATTGACTGAACAAATGTAATTGAAGATATTTCTGAATGTATTTTTTTTTTTGTCTTTAAGGCAAGTCGATGGCTCTGGAAAAAAGTAAAACCTCAAGCGCCTTCTACTGGATCACTCCCCTGTCCTCGACTTGGCCACAGCTTTTCTTTGTACGGTAACAAGTGCTATTTATTTGGTGGCCTAGCAAATGAAAGTGAGGATTCAAATAATAACGTTCCCAGGTATGCTGATCTGGCCTGAATTAAATATCCTTAAATGATTAGATWAGACAGCTTCTAAGAAATGGAGTATTCCTCTGTACTGTGAAGAGTACACAGGGAGGCTGTTCTGTGTACTCGGTACTGACATTTCAATTCTTTGGGGGTTTAGGAGCACTGCATGCTAAGAAGCTGTAACATTTCTTCTGCTAGTCTCACTAACTGAAAGCTGTGACACTTGCAGGGAAATCTGAACAAACTGTGGTGTATTCCTGTAACATTTTTGGTAGTCTATTTAGAATGGTTATCTGTTAGAATTCCTTAAACAATCACTGTCTCAGAGTCATCAGTGAATTTACAGTACAAGTTCAGTTTCCTCCACAAGGCTGTGGAAAGCAGTTACAAATCCATCTGGAAGCTGTTTAAAGTAACAGCTGRAGTCAGCTTTTCTTATCAGCAAATACTACTATGCCAAAGTTGAAGTTTTTATTTCCACGTTCACCTGCAGTTGAGGACACCAAGGAAGCTACAGGCAGGCAATYTGAAGCTCATTAGACAAAAGTTTTCTGGTGTGAATACCAGGATTCAAAGACAATTATCTAAAAATAACTTGCCGATAGATTCAGCAAGCAATGACTTAACTGTCTGTTGGCCAACCTGAAGACTTCAGGAAAGAAGCAACTTTCCTCCCCCCATCCTTTGTCTTATAGTTACAGAAGTTCATGTCTTTAATGCTCATRTCATAGTGCATTTCTTACAACTTTGCATTTTTTTCTGAGTTTGCATGTAGCAAACTTTGCTAAGTGTTGTTAGTAATTTTGAATGTTTCTCTCATGGAATACAACTATCTCATATCATATGAAAGCATACTTTCTTAGAAGTAACAAGTTGTAAATTATTATTTTTTTTAATCTGCCTAGTTGTGGTCCTCTCTACTTCTAACTACCACAGTACTCTTAAAAGATATGCTGGATTGAGTCATGGTCTCTCTTTTGTTTCCTTTTTCTTTTAAGTAGTAAGTTGGACTTGCTTGTATTTTGGAGTTTGAGGGTGATGGTGTTGTCTAGAATGCCATCAGATGTTTTGGCAGGACAGTAAAATACAACACTCACGATAGAATTCTGTAATATTTGGAAGTGTTGGAGGTCTAAAGGTTGCTCATAATCTTGTTTATAAGTGCATTTTTCATATTTTCTCAACAATACCCTAGATATTTAAATGATTTCTATGAACTGGAGCTACAACATGGTTCTGGAGTTGTTGGCTGGAGTATTCCTGTGACGAAAGGGATCTTACCATCTCCCCGAGAATCTCACACAGCCATCATATACTGCAGAAAAGATTTGGGAAGTCCAAAGATGTATATATTTGGAGGAATGTGTGGCTGTAGGCTTAATGATCTTTGGGAGCTTGACATAGGTGAGTTTATTTGCTGTTATAAGTCAGTGCAGGGGCCTAACCATCTGTGAAGAAAAACTAAAGTATATGAAGATTAATGATGTGATGTAGCACACGTTTTGTTGAGACCTGCACTGCAGGGTTAACACTTCTGTAATTTTTAGAATGAGGTAGATGCTGTACTGTTTGCATATATTATCCTCACTGATAYTGGTTATGCTGCAAGATGTCTGTTTCCTTAGTGCTTTACAAACTGTCACTGTGATAATTAAGTTTAATAACTATAAMAAAAGTCATCTTAATGTATGTTTCTGATAAACAGCTAAACAGGTAGTTTGTTAGTATTTTCTGTGAATTTTAAAAGAAGCTTTAAATGCTTTTTAGTGTTTTTTTTTTCCAAGCAGCCACTTAAAAAAAAAGGTGGAATCTTCTCTTGCTGAGTATAGTTAGAGATATGTTTTCTCCTACAATCCATGAATTGAAATACACAGTAATAACTTGTTTGAGGATTTTCTATTCTTTTTTTTTTCTTTTAGAAACCATGACCTGGTCAAGACCAGAAACTAAGGGGACAGTACCACTTCCTCGAAGTCTCCATACGGCCAATGTAATAGGAAACAAGTATGTCTGTTGTTAAAAGCTCAACTATAGAAAGGTACACCTAGTAGGAGAATGATGGTGCTTACCCACTACTGCTCAGTATAAACCAGCAGCCCTGTAGGTTGCCTTTCTACTTCTATTATCCTACCTCAGTGGAAATTAAAAAGTGCCACTGTTAYGTAAGGTTAGCAAACTATTAGTGTTCCTAGCTAGCAGGATCTACCCGACACCCAAGCAGTTTTCCAGSATTCTTAAGGCACCTTTGTGAGTTCTCGGTTATTTTCAGCTGCACCTAAGCTGGCTCTGTCAGGAGCCAGCTTGAGTGACACTGTGACACAGTGAACTAGCTCTGCAAAGAAACTACCCAAAGATTAGAGCTAGCTCTAGGAARACCCATTCCATGCTTTTGTGGACAAGTTTTGGTCTGTATTCTGTCCCTTTTTACTTTGTTTCTTGACAGTATGACTTATTTTGAGAGAGAGTTTTGACAAAATGRACTTTAGATACAGATTTCAACCTACTTTATATCAGTTTGCAAGTTGAGGTGAGGAGGAAGAAGCAAGGAGGGAAAGAAGTGAGAAAGATATCTTCTGACATGAGAACTTTATTATTTATATAAAATTTTATTATAGTCTGTACCATGACTTTAAATTTTGATATCTGAATTCAAGTCTGATATTTTGACTTAGATATCTGCCTTCTAATTTTAGAATGGTTTAATGAGAGRTCTACAGTAAAGTGTTGTGAAAAGTTCATGTAAACATGTAATTTTGGAGAGTATTAAGTTTGTTCTGTAAACAAAATACAGTATTAACCTCTGTTTCCAGGAGTTATGTTTAATAATAATAAAAGTTTTAAAACTTAGAATTCACTTAAAGTCTTCAAAAGCTAGATGTATGCAGCAACGTTTTCTGAAGAGTGGAGGTATCAATAAATTCAGAACTGTAACCAGAACTATAAAACTCTTGGAAAGCTCTTGTTTTGTCCTAGTTTGGAAGAGCACATGCAGCAGGCCTGGAAATGTTAATTAGCTTTTCTCTTTTTTTCTTCTTCCCTCTTTTCCTGTATTTCAGAATGTATGTTTTTGGTGGATGGGTTCCACAGTCAGCAGGAAGTGAAATTTCTGCTCATGATGGTGAATGGAAATGTACCGGTTCATTTTCTTATCTAAATTTGGGTTAGTGCTTCTGCCTTTCTGGGAGTGGGTATTTTTAATTAATACTTTCTTAACACAACGAAGTATTTTGAGAACCCCGAGTAAAGTTTTAAGATGCAGAGTTGTAAACTGTCTTGACTAAAGACCTCAGTTTTTGCATCTTTCTTAGGATGTGATTTTTACTGTCAATTTGCCTGCTTGAATACTTACTGGAGAAATTGAGGACACTCCCCCCCCCCCCACCCGAGCATTCAGCTAATTTGTCAATGTAAATTTTTGTTCATGCAACTTTAATATTAGGTAATGTAAATACTCCTGCTTCATGTAGAATATAGCATGCAAGACAGTATCTGAAATCAATGTGTTTCTAAACTGTGACAGAATTGTCCCTGAATCTTCAACTTCTGATCTCATATTTGTCTGAGAGAGATATCTAGTTATCAGAAAATTGATCTTGTTTGAATTGATCATGTACTGCAAATTATTTGGAATATTGGTTCAGGTGACTTTCTCTTTGGTGTAATTTTAAAAGCCAGCAGATGCTGAAAATTTAAATGCAGTCATCTATAAAAACRACAGAGGTGATGTATTTTCATTTATTCTACGTGGTTAAGTGTACTAACATATGTATATCTTGTTTCAGTAAACATCTAGAAACTGAATTTTTCAAGTTTCATTTACTAGATACCACAGAATGGATAGGTCTGATTTCGGATTGCCAGGAAGACAAAAGTAACTTGTTACCAGGGCCAAGAGCAGGACACTGTGCTGTAGCTGTGGGTACTCGTCTGTATATCTGGAGTGGTAGAGATGGTTACAGAAAAGCTTGGAACAATCAAGTTTGCTGCAAAGATCTTTGGTACCTTGATACTGGTGAGTCAGAAATAAATAAATAGACCTGTACTGTGTTCCATTCCATATTTTATTAGCATATGGAAAGCTGGCATCATGTTCAGAAGCTCTAAAGCTGTAGCAAGCTTAAAGATGCTTTAAATTCTAAAGCTTATTCTAATGAAGCGCCCTTCTTCTGTTGATTGTTTGAAGACTACAGCTATAATTTAAACTGGAAAAAACAGGAAGGCTTATTTAGAGCCTCTGAAAGAGAACTTTGGCTAAATTCTGTATCACATGCTAGAGCTGGTAGATACAGGGTGTAMTAAAGAGTATGTTACCTAAACTCAAGATTCCTGGCCTCTTCGGAGTGATCTTTGCTGCTTCTACTTACCTTTGCTTACCAAACCTCTCTTCCTCTTGGGATCATTGCTGCTGCTGCTTCCTCGTTTCCTGGACTGCACAATGATACTCTTTGAGTATGGACTGGTCCCTGAGAAGGGACAAAATTGTTGCTGGGTTTGGAGGGAATTCTGGAGCACTAATCAATCGTTAGTAGCTGGCATGATGATTGTTCATTTGTTAGGAGGGCTCTGAGATGGTATTAAGAGAGAGGGAACTAGAATAGTGCTGCTGAGCGGGAGTTGTTCCTTGTCCTAGAAGAGGGATTAGAACGATTACCAGAAGCTGTGGACAGTTTAGAGCAATAGAAATCACATTTTGGGGTTTACTTTTTTGTTTGTTGTTTTTTTTGTTTTTTTTTTTGTTTTTTTTTCCTTCCTTATCAGGAAGATTTCTCTCAGAAGAGAGGAGTAGCTGGGATGGGATATGTCTGAGAATGCAGCCTGGTCAGGCATCAGGGCAAGAAAGGGGGCCAGGGCCTCAGCACCGTATCATGCCAGACCTGCAGCCTCTGCAGAGGGAGTTCAAGGGAAAGTTCACTCTGGCTACAGAGAACAGGCAGAAAGGAAGCCCAGTCTTCTGTGAATTCTTTCTAGGAATACATAAYGCTTTGGGAGCCAAAGAACTGTGTGCACCCCTTCTTAGAAAGGGAGAGGATCTCCTGTCTCCATAATCCTTAAGATGATGTGTATAGAACCCAAAGACTTACAGGCAACAGAAGAGCCGTTAAGGTTAAGAAAAGACACCAAAATTTTAGCAATTTTAAACACTCTAGAGTKGCAATTCATCATTCTCTGACTTGATTTGTAAACTCTGACAACTATTTCTTCTTGTAGCTGGTATGTACTGTACATAGATGAAAAAGGAGCTATTGATTTGTTTGCATTATGCAGTTATTCCTTAAAGTGATAAAGGAGGGCAATTTCAAGGCAATTTCAAATGTATCTGTTTTTTGGTTTCTGTAGAGAAACCTCCAGCACCATCACAGGTACAGCTGATTAGAGCTACAACCAACTCTTTTCAAGTGAAATGGGATGAAGTACCTACAGTTGAAGGGTACCTACTTCAACTACATTCTGACTCACCAGTGCCGTCAGTGGCTGGAACACCTGGTACTGGGGTTYCTGAGACATCACTACTCAGTTCACAAGGTACTGGTCAGATCACACCACGCTAATGTTGTCCAAAGGTGGAACAGCGATTTACATAAGCACTTAGCAGGAATTTAACAAATGAACAAAAAATAATTATTATTTTGAGATGCTGAATCTTTAGTTATTCACAAAAYGTGTAATAGTTCTGTATGTTATGTATGAAAATTTCTGTAATTATTGAAGAATTTTAACCTATCTCTGTGAATTACGACCATAAGCAGTTTGAATGGATATATTTACATGTATGTATTTGTACAATGCTGGGTGTGGTTTGAGAAAGGAGACCACAGCGAAAAGATTTTAACTGACTATTTGGCCTTACAATTTCATTTCAGTCTTGCAACCAAATCTTTTTTTGTGCAACTTTGAGTCTTGCTCTTGCTTACTGGAAGAGATTCCACGTGACATAATATTAAGCTTTGTGTAACTGATGGGAATTTGCTTTTGTTTATCTGAAAGGTGGCTCTTCTGTACATCAAAGTCCACAATCATTGACTAGCATCCCTTATCCAGAAATGAAGGTGGATCATCCCAGCCAAACAAATAATGTCATTCCTAACAATGTAAGTGTAAACTAAATAAAAAAGCCCAAGTGACATAGTAGCRTGGGAAGCAAGAGAACTGCCAAAACAGTTGTTCATTTCCAACAGTTCCTGCATACTACTTAAGCCTTAAAGAAGAAAAAAATCTGCTAAAGTGGTTAGTTTTCTGACATCCTTCTCACTTCTGTGATTGACAGACAGTCTTTAAAGACCTCTACATGGTAATGCATGGAGGAAAGTGCAAGAGTACTGGCTTCCAGAATGCTAATTGGGAGCCTGGTACCAGTAGAAATATTTTTCATTATCAAAATGTTGCAGAAATTAATGTGGCAGGCAAAAGACCTAAGTCTTTTTCTCTTTTCTTAAGGTTTTGTTGATATTTTACTTTATGCTGTAGAAAGAACCTAATACAAACCTATTATCTGTTCTGATTATGCAGTTGTATGCATGCTACTATTTTGCCAGTTTAAAACAAAGAGAGGAAAAACTGGATAGAGGATTTTAAGAAATTCAGACTTTTCCTTAATTATGTTACGCCTCAGATCAGTACTGGATGTACTGAATACCTTGAATAATGTATTCTTGTGAAAAATGCACATAGATGCACTGTGAATTTTGCTAACGGTAGAAATATCTTAGTTATGTACTGGTAAAGCGTTTGTTATTGTGATTTCCCTCCCTTCCCCTCCAGGAATCTAAATGTATGCATCAATGAACTTTCATCTAATAGTGTAAAAGTGTGAGCCCACCCTCAGATAAAATTTAGAATGGGACAGAGACATTTTCAAGCCAACTTACAGATTATAAGTCTTCTTTTAATGCCTAAAATAAGGTGTATTAAGAGGTTGGTTGTTTAATTTAAAATGCCAGGGGGATTGGTTGGAGGATTTATTTGTTGTTTTTGAGCAAGCATTTTTGTGCCATGTTTGCAACTAAAATTTCTAGTCTTTGCAGTCAACAAAAACAATACATTTGTTAATGTTTAGGTCCAAGTTTCCCTTTCATCCAACTCATTATTAAAAATGGAAGGAAAAGAAAAAGTTGCAGCACCTGAAAGCAAGATTACACAAGAAACTATGAAAAGCCATGCAGATGCTACAGGATTCAAAGAATCAAATGCCCCTTCTCATCTGCCTGTTTGTACTTCAAGTAAGATATTTACAGAATAAAAAATAAAAAGTGAGAGTTAAAATTTTGTTGACATAGAATGAGATTATATCTATTTTGCCATTTAAAGTTATTTTAGCTGCCTTTTAAAAAATAACCCTTGTGCTAGTTATTACTGTACATATGCTTTRGAATTTTGAGGAAGTAAGGAGAAGTGAGATCGTAAGTTGTTTGAAATGTTGCAAGTAACATGAAATTCTCAGTATATTCAATATTATGATGGCAAATGTGTCTGTGTCTAAGCATAAATAGCCCTATTAACATCAAAGACCAGATTGACAGGACCAGATTCATCTCACTCAGATGAGGCATTTAGCTTAAGTTCACAGCAACTTCAAGCTCTCTTTGACAGTACTTCTCTGTTAATAGTAAAGAACTATTAGCCTATATAAGATCTGATGTGACTTAGAGAGGTGCATGTTTATCTAACCACAGAGGGAATACAAGATGACTACTGTCAGATTTAGACATCTTTCTGAAGTGCTTTAAATTTGGTGGGTTGAATCCAGGTCCAATCACTTGACCTGTTTGTTGTTGTTGTTTTTTTCTCAAGCAATTTATATGTAGTTGGCATTGTCATTTTCCTTGCAGTATAAATTCAATTACAGTGTGGAAAGTTTGAATTCTAAAGTGTTGAGCAAGAGACAGACTTCCACAGTTAATGATCTTGAATGATATAAAATTGATGTTTTAAGTCTGTTTGATTTGTGTGGATACTTATTCTCACATTAGGATTCTTTTTCTGAATTAAACCATTCTTAACCAAATAGATACAGAATAACAAGGTTGAAACACATGAAATTACTGTTTTAGTAGAACTAATATGTGTGTAAATGTTTCTAAGTATATAGACAGACTATTGTTAAAACTAAATATCCAAGGAAAGTATTAGGACTGACTGTAATCAGCTTTAATGTAAAACTGGGTTAAACTCCGCTTTTGTGTCAAACTAAAGCCATTAGATTGAGATTTGTTAGGGATCATCAATATTGAATTTTGGTTAATATTTTCTTTGTTTAAGGTCCTCAGACTTCAGCAAATGTAGGTGAATTACATGACTTGGACAAACGAACTGTAAATCCTGATGCTTCTGTATCCAGTACTGTCTCCAGCACACAAACTATGGTAACCCAGCAGGCTGTTAAAACTGAATCATCAAGTACAAATGGGGCAGTTGTTAAAGATGAAACTTCACTAACAACATTCAATTCAAAATCTGAAGGTTTGAAATGTGTTTCACATACTGTATTTTGAGCCATATATATCTAAGGCCATCAGAGTTCCTCTAGTGTGGTGGGATTCTTATCTTGACTAGTRCCTGGGATTGAGATAGGGCTCTGGGCATTGATGACCTTGGGCAGCCTAAGTGATCTCTGCCATGATTTACATACCTTTTTTTAAATGAGGATATTCCTTTTTATATTTTTGTAAACTCCTTTGACTTTTGTAAGTGAAAAGTCTTTATTTATGCAGAAGTCCATCTTTTAAGTAGGAGGGRTAGCCACTTCTGGTGCCTGTAGCACATTTGCTTTCCTTCAGTGATTTTTGTCCAGTTTACATGGTGACCTCCTCACAGTTTGCTTGAGAAATCAATAAACAGTGATACAGAAACTTAATATATTGATAACTTTTTGTATATTTTTTTCTTGAAAAACAAGCTGTGCTTTCTATTGTCCTGTGTAACCAAAGAACTATATTTTCATATTGACCTTATGTTAGTCAATATAAGTAACTATACTTATGTTAGTAGTATTTTTACCAAAGAGTATTATATTTGAAAGTAAAACCCAGAAACACAAGAATAGAATACTAATATTTCCTTGCTTTGTTCATGCACTTTATCTTTTTAAGGTTCAATTTTAAATGTAAATAARCAGTCTTTTCACATTTGTTAACGTTATTTACAAAAATGAATTGCTCTTCTTCAAAATTCATTCTGAATTAATGTCAGAAGCAAAGTTTTCATGCTTAGATTGTTCATACAGTGTCATCAGTGTTGCCTAAATTGAATGTTTAGTTTCTGTTCACAAATATTCCATATTGATTCCATAATTCCTATTTCTGTCAATTGTTAGGAYTTTCTCAGTCCTGTCTTGTCTGCTCTTTATCTACAGTTGCCTGCAATACCATGCTCTTAAAATTTTTCTGTGAATATGAAGCAAACCAAAATTCATTGATCATGTTATGAATAAAAGTGCGTGCAAAAGAAGTCTGAAACATACTTTTGCAACAGATTATTGTAAATGGCTATCTGTGACAACTTTCATACTCTGTGGACTTAGTTTGCAATTTTTCACATCAATTAATCTTTAATCTTTTTAAATTTTTCTTTCCAGCTGCTGAGACTGCTTTTATCACTCCTTCAACAAGGGTTAATGCTGGACAGACGAATGATACACACTCTTCTGTAAGTCTGCAGAAGTATAATCAAATTGATATATTTATTGTTCTACAGTTGATTAGTTCTAAAGGTTCTTCTATTTTCCTTTGATTGTATCTCTTTGAAAGAAAAGGTGTATTTAGGGCTTGGAATGAATAATACAGGGGTGAACATTTTCTGTTGTAGAACTGATTGCATTGTGTGGGTTTGATTTGTGTCTAAGTAGCAGTTGTGTAGTTGGAAGAAGATATATAAGTATGTGTTTCTGCTGTTGAATCATCAGTTTATCATCTGRCACAGTAGAATGGTCTCTGCTGCATGATGTGCAAATGTAAAAATGTTTTTCTGTCTGCATAACTAAATTTAATATGAAGTATGTATTGGATCAGATGTAGTGTTAGCTGCTGATCTGTAGGTTTGAAACATAACTGAACTGACATCTTGATGTTTTTCCCTAGAGGAGATGGGGACTGGCTATGCAAGCTGTAAATACTGCCTGAAAAAGTAAATGCCTACTATTTCACCTGCTTACTACTTAACACACAAAACCAAGGTGCCACTGTTGCCACCAAAAGAGAGGAGCTAAGGATGGGAAGAAGCAGCTGCTACTGAAGGGTTGGGGTGCTTTTGGCAATAGCAGCTGCCACTCCCAGCCCCTCTTCCATGCTAGCAGGAACAGCGTCCGTGTGTGCTGGGCAGCATTGACCATCCGAGGACCTTCCTTGGTACTTGGAGATGGGCAAGAGAGAAAGGCAGTTTGTCTTTCTGGGACAGTCAGGAACAGTTCCCATGACCCCCTCCACCGTTGCCCCACACTGCGGCAGAGGCCCTGTTCTCAGCTGTGAGCAAATTTAGCAGCTGCTTTTCTAAGAGAATGTTTGGGGCAGAGGGATTGCAAAATCCCAGATAGAGCTACTGAGGTTGGACCATGCTGCAAAATTCCTTTTGACCTCTGAGATGAGTTAACTCACAACTATGTGCTGCTACAGACACCTAGTTCTAGACCCTCCCTGTTTAAACTAGACTGTCAGAGATGTCATGCCAACTACAGCTGTTCTGTTTTTTCTGTAAATGATGGACTGTGTCTAAATGGATGTTTAAGAACCAGCTGGTTTTGAACAGTATTTTAATAACCAATGTCTATTCTTTTGAAGTATAAGAAAGTAACTTACTGGTGTGAAAGGGATTCTCTTACATATACTTGAGTCTTGAAATGTAACTTTCTTATATTACATTGAAGTATGGATACTATACATAACATTTTGCTCAAAATACTAGAAAACTCCAGTAAGACAGATGGCAACGGGGAGAACAAGGGAACGACAGTGGTATGATGTTGGAATTTTTAAAAACAACACTGCTGTGGTGAGCCAGTTCTACTTGCTGCCAGAGGAAACACTGATCTCTAACAAGGTAGCTGATAATTTTTGCAAATATCTATTGTGTAATCTGTTGCCCATATGCTTGACAACAAAATGTGGGATTTTCTGATACTGTAGCAGAAACTGGTCCTTATAGGAGTTTTGTACTTTGTGACTGCGTAGTTTCTGATAAATTTTACTCACTTTGTTGTTGTTTCCTAAACCAGATGCATTTTCTTCTATCATTTTTGTATGATTACATGGAGGGTCTTACGGTGCTATTACTAATTCTTTCCGTGGTTTTATCTGTAGCCTTAGAAAAGATTTTTAAACTCTCAAACAAATAAACTCTTTTAAAAAATATGAAACTCTTTAATATRTTGTTTCAGTACCACACTACAATGTATTAATCATTTGTGAGTAAAGATTTGTAAATAGAAACTTCAAAGCATAATCAATGAATAAGACGTAAGCTAGAATGTTTAAAAAGCCGAAACATAGAATAGTGTTGGGTTTTTTTGTTTTTTTGTTTTTTTTTGTTTTTTTTTGTTAGCTCACTCTCATTTAATGCTATTGCACATAAAAGTTTACATATGAAAATGCTATACACAAACTTGAAAAATATCTGCAGTTTTGATGGCAAAATTGTGTATTAATGATTTCCTAGTGAACTAGACTCACAGAATCAGAGARTGGTTGAGGTTGAAAGAGACCTCTGGAGATGATCTAGTCCAACTCCCCTGCTTCAGCAGGGTCACCTAGAGCATGTTGCCTGGAACCCTGTCCCAGTAGCTTCTGAGCATCTCCAAGGATGGAGACTCCACAAGCTCTCTGGGCAACCTGTTCCAGTGCTCTGTCACCCTCACAGTAAGGAAGTTTTTCACTCATGYTTAGATGGAACTTCCTGTGTTTCAGTTGYACCTGTTGCTTCTCATCCTGTGCTGGGCACCACTGAAAAGATTTTGGCCCCATCCTCTTCACATCCTCACAAAGAAACATAGCTGATGGGTATATCTCACATAAATGGGCAGAAATACCTACAGCCAGGAGGCTGCTTCAGTTAAATAGATGCTTGAGCTCATTTCAGAACTAAAATCCCATGTGTCAAGTATGTGTAAGTGACCACTGACACTTATATGTAACCTAGCCTTCATCAAATGGTTTCCTTCTGCTAGAAGTGATCTCTGCCTTACTTCTAGAGCTTTRCCTTTTAATAACAGTTTTTTAAAAATATGCTTAAAGCTCTTACCTGCAGATACGGCACACTAGAGAAAATAGAACTAGTGGGTGGATCTTTGGTCTGTAAGTACGTATTAATAGGTAACCTGAGCACCCCTAAAGCCTCTCGGCCTTCTCTGTATACTTCTGTAAATACAGATTATGCTGTCCTGTTACGTACTGTGTCTATATATATATATATATATATATGTATATATAGTATATAATTTTTTTTTCTCCTTGACTTATAAGAGCCTTAGTATTTTTAATAGGAGGATGTTTGAGGAGCAAACCAATCTTACCATCGGTTAGGCAAGAGAGATGGCTTGTAGCTGATGTTAAGCGTAGATGAAGATAATCGACATCAAACCAAGAGGTTTTCTTGAGACAGTAAAAAAGAATAGAACGCTTTCAGAAAGCACTTTACTATAAATATTCCATCTCTTAAAGAGCTTAGTACATTTTGGTGTTTTATATGGATTGTGATTTCATATACATTATTCATGAGAAATATTTTCATAGAAAGTTTCAGAGGTATGTGAATACGTATGTTAAACATGGAAATACWTAAGCTATTAGAACGTGTAATGTTTCATAAACTTATTTGTTACTAGCCCACAGTGCTGTTCTTGTAAAATGCAACTCATAGCTATAGAAATAACTGTTTTTGGAAAAAAAATTAAGACAAAGGAGTATAGTAATTACATTATAAGATACACATTTGAAGAAAAAAACAAAACTTTACAGGTATTTTTTTAACATGGGAGTAAAACTAGCCAAGAGGTACAACTCAATTTCAATGCCTGAAAAATGTTTKTGATTAGAGACTTAGTCTCATAATCTTTCTTAGATCTGTTATTTTTATGTAGGCCAGCATTTCAGTCATAACCTTTCTGTAAATTCTGAATTAAATACAGAAGTATTTTAATAAACTTAATTGAAACTGAGAATTGATTTATCTCACTTTATTTCACAACTGTGTGTATGTTTTAGATGAAGAGTGTTTAGAATACTTCACAATTTAATACAACTTACTTTATTTTCAGATGGAAAATGCAGATGTTCCGGACTATAGATTACTTAAGAAACAGGATCTTTTTCCAGGCACAGTGTACAGGTTCAGAGTTGCTGCAATTAATGGCTGTGGTGTTGGCCCTTTCAGTAAAATCAGTGAATTCAAGACTTGCATTCCTGGTTTTCCTGGAGCTCCTTCAACAGTCAAAATCACTAAGGTGAGAAACAGAGGTAATTCTAGTCCTGCTGTATAAAATTCTACTCACAAACTTAATCTAGGAACTCCTGGTTTTCATTGTTGGAGTTTTTTGAAAGTGAAAGTTTTCATATTAAATAGTGTCATTTAGTTGATGAATTCTGCTCAATGAWATAGTCTTTAAAAATCTTAAGAATTATTTAGGTTTTAATGATTGTATTGCCAGATACACATCTTTATTAATCATCTGAGAATTTTCCCACAATTTTCTCTTATTGTACCCTTAATTTTATAGGTCTTTACACTGTTTAAAAAAGTCCAAAAGATGCATCATTGCTTCCAAAGAGTCATAATGTTTTGACTTTTTATTTTATTTTCATATAAAACAACAAGTAAAACTATATGGCTATTAGAAGAATGAATTGGCATATTAAGATGCRTTTCTATCTCAAAGCTGCTGACTTTTAAACAGATATCTTTTTCAAACTGCTTACCCAACAAGTTCCACCTGTGACCTTTAAAATCAAGAGTTTTYATTGGAGAGCTTCTTGATTTGTTTTTGTTTGCTTTATGTGTTGTTTTTTCTGGCTTCTGTAACTTGTTATATGTTTTAGTAATAGGTGAATTTTCTTGTTTGGGATTTCACTTTCATGCYGTACTGTATTTTTAAATAGTGAAACTTACCACCTCTAAGATGTGCTGTGTTTGTATTTATGGAAGTATAATTTTTCTTTAATTATCTTGAATGGCCCAGAAAATGAATGTTCTAACTTTCCAAAATGTCCTTTGACATCTTTGGCTCTGCATTTGCACCAGAAGGAAGCCTAAATGCTCACTTATTCTGGAATAAWGAATATCGAATGAGTTAGAATTTCCACATACTCTTCAGAGTATGTATGTGATTGGTGGGTGTGTATGTATAAATTTATGTATAAAAAATACAGATATATCTATAGTTTAGTWACTACCTGCATAGTATCATAGTTTTTCTTTTTCTTCAGAGTGTAGACTGCATTCATCTTTCTTGGGAGCCTCCTGCTTCACCTTCTGGAAATATTTTAGAATATTCTGCTTATTTAGCAATCCGTTCCACACAATTACAGGAAAATCCAAATCAGCTTGTATTTATGAGAATATACTGTGGTCTTAAAACATCTTGTATAGTGACTGCTGCCCAGCTTTCAAATGCTCATGTTGATTATACTTCCCGGCCTGCTATAGTGTTCAGAATTTCTGCAAAGAATGAGAGAGGATATGGACCGGCTACACAAGTTCGATGGCTTCAAGGTAAAGTCAGTGTCAGATGCAGCATTTAAATGGAATATAGCTATGGTGGAGAAAATAGGTTTTTATGCCTCTTGAACCAGCACATTCCTCAGCAATGCATGTAAAGTTCTGGAAATGTCCTGTTGTTCTGTATAGAAGTTTTAGGAACATTTGGTTGGTAGATTTAGCATAGCACTAAAGGAATTTTAGTGTCTGTTCACAAGCAAAGACAAGCAAGAGTACTGAATACTGTTTATTAAATCTTACCCAGTCCCCCAAATGACAGTAGCTTAGCAGGCTTCTGATTTCCCTGGCCTTTATTTCAGCTTAAAGGTTTTCATTCTAAGAGTAAAATAATCTAGTTATGTTCATGTCTCTCTTTTTTGGTGGTGGAGGAGAAGATTTTAGAGTTTTCTTTATTCTCTAAATCTTCTTCCGTTCCATATCAAAATAATTTSTCATGAGATGATGTAAGGTATGTTTTTGTGACTAACATAGACTTTTTGAAGTCCGTGTTACAGCCAGGAGAGGTTTTGCCGTCTCCTGCCTGCACTTGAATTTATACAAGATCATAATGAAGTAGGTATGGGAATGGATGGGCTGAAAATAAAGATTAGTGTTCAGCCTGGTCAGTTCCTTGGTGTGGCCTGCTGTGCTGCTGTATAAAGGCTAGTGCCAGTGCCCGCAGAAGAGAGACATAAATGATTGCTGAGAGGGGAGCTGTGACTTTTAGCAGCAGCATATAATCCCACAGTATATGCTGGGTTAAGTGGTTCTTTGYTCCCAGTTTCCACTTTATCTACTTAGTAATTTCTCATACCATCAATTAAGTAGTTTCAGTTTAGGGTGCTGAAACTGGCATTTTCTTGGCTTGTTAATTCAGTGAGCCAATTAAGGATGTGATCGGACAAGATGGCTAAATCAATCTAACAGGTCATGGCTGCCAGAAGAGGTGCTTTCACCCTCTTTCCCCTTGTCTGCGTTACGCAGTGTTCTCTGTCTTGCGTTGGCTCTGGCAGACCTCGTAAGTAAGGAAGATCAGAGGCCTAAAGCAAGTAGATTTGCGGGCTTCTCCCCTTATTCCACCCCTTCCCTCTTCTGGCTCAGTGTCAGGAACTGTCTCTGCTCAGCAAGAAGTCCTGAAGGATGGAGGAAGGTTAGGAGTGGCAGAGCATGCRCACCCCAGGGGGAAGCAATGAACTGCTGTACCTGTTTGGCTGCCATTTCTGAGCTGGAGAGCAACAGTGAAGAAGTTGTCTTCTGTAATGTTTACTATCCTGAGCCTGTTTTAACCCTTTGAGTGGCAGGGGTTTTGACAATGATCCACATGTCCTGGAACTCTAAAATAGTATTTACTGTTATAAGATGTTTGAAGGTGTAGCTGAGATTAAATATGAAATGTTTAACAATGTTTCCTTCTTTTTGCAGATATGAAAACATCAAGCTCAAAGTAGAAACAACATAATAAGTTTCAAGTTTTGAATGTAATGTAACTCTTGTACTATTTGTAAATGCTACAAATATTTTATTTTTGCATTGTTTTTATCTTAAAAATTATATAACCTTTTTTATGTTTGAAACAACGTTACACAGCCTTGCTCAGGTATAACTACCATATAGAATTAACTATATTGAAGATGGTCGGGTGGAGGACCATACCCTATCCAGCAGCCCTTTCTGGCAGTGATAGTTAAAAATTTCCTACTTTCAAACTTGGAGGGGAAAAAAAATGGCAAATGCAGCAGTATTTGATGTAGAGTCCCTATGATTCTTCCAGATCTTGCACAGATAATTCATAAAGATTTGGTATATGAGCAAGTTCTGATTGGTTTCAATTTCTTACATCATATTCTTCATTGTGGTGTCTTGAGTACAAGGCAAAATTTTCCAGTTATTATATAGTAACTTAAAATGTATAAATATTTTAATATATACTTTTTTTGTAAAGAAATAATTTTCTACTATTTGTAACAAATATCTTAATCTTGAAAAATATCCCCTGAACATTTAAAAGGAAAAAGATAAACTTAGTCATTTCTCCTATTACAAAAAACATAAGTTCATTGTAAATGCACTACTAATATTTAGGATTATCCTTTTGTAGTTGTACAAATCTAAAACTTGTAAATACCAATGTTTACAAGAGACCTTTAGGGTCACGTGTTAAAACTTCCATGGGGTTCATTCTCTCTCTCTCTCTTTCTTTCTCTCTCTCTCTCTCTCTTTTTTTTTTTAATCCATATGCTTTGCTTTTAGCATATGCTTGCTTTTTGCACTAATAATAACTTACCTCATTCCTGTGTTTGTAATCACTTGTGTTGCTTTCATAATGTTTCTGTAAAATTTCAATCTGAATTTTAACCAAAGTTTAAAATACTTGGTAAGCAATTTTGCACATATTATATGGCAACTTCCAACATATTTATTCTAGTTAATCTTCTTAAGTGCTTGTTTGCTTTACCAGTATATTCTACCAATCAAGTTCAGTATCTCCCTTTTTACTATGCATCATTTTACATTAACTAGCTAGCTGATAAATTCAAAAAGCATTACTTCTAGGAATAGGTTGATCCATTCCTGTGCTAAAAGAAAAATTTGTTCACAGTAGTGAAATAAAGGTAAACATTTTTAATTCTATTTATCTATCTATATATAACCATATGTTTACCAAAGTGTAGAGGAAAATGGCTGAGTTGGACAAGGTCACTAGATGAGTAGATAGAGGCACCTAAATAGGATTTATTTTAGCATAAAATCTAAATTACTCTACTGTGCAATGAAGTTTATACTTTGCACTTTAATTTTGCCCTGAATGCCAAAAGACTATAAATCAAGGTAGAAATAATTGCCTCTGCTAGTTAAATTTGTCTTAAGAACATTTGTAAATAATCTGAAAGAATTGATGTGCCTGTTTTGGTGGGAGAAGTATTACTAAAATATTAGAGGAGATTTGACAGCTCAAGTGTCCCAGAGCAGATTTTATAGCCAGGTTTTAGTTGCCCTGAAAGGCAGGGTTGTAACGGAATTGCTGATACAGCCTTAATTATTGTAACACATCACGCTCTGCAGTAGCACGTAGAAAGTGCTGGGGACCATAAATCACTATAATAGTGTTAATTGCAGCATAGGAGTAATATGCATCATTTTACTCCCGAGAAGAATCTTGTGTTTATGACAATGACAGATATCACAGATTCACTCCAAGCAGTGTTTATAGTATGAATGTATAGAACTTTTCCTGAAGTTAACTGGCTTTAAAATATTTGTGTTTGAATACATTGATACATTTCATCAGGTATCATCTTGCTACCAATAATGTCTGATAACTAAAATGCCATACACATGAGCTGTAACGAGGAAAATATAACTTGTTTTTTCTTTTTAGTACTGTGAAAGAAGCCTTTAGAGAAAACACTTGTGGCTTTTTTTTTTCAGTTGATAGCTGTGATTGTAGAGCTGTTATTTAAGAATAAAATCTGTCGGGTGTGTCTGGGTGGAGTTTTTTTGCACTTGATTTCACATACTTTGCACATTTTTTTTTCCAATGGCTATGTCACAACTACCAAAGGGTAAAACTGTGGCGTTTTAATGAAATTATGATTTCCTTGTAAGCGTACTTTCTCCAGCTGACTTTACAGACGATGTCACTTTCTCTTCTCTTTGTCCGAGTTGGGTGATGTTGAATAGTGAACATACGCAAGTCGTCTTCAGTTCCTCACGGTTCTACTTCAAAATGAAATTGTGATGCACACTGTAAAATACACATTGTGGTCTGTTTTTTAGAACTGTATTTATAACATGTCTAAATCCCACCTAGCTCTGCCTATTAACTAGATATCAGACAAATACTGACTTTGATTTTTAAATTTATTTAGAAGGCTGCTGACATCAGCTCTCTGAGAATCTGTGTTATCCATTTATTTCATATGACATTTAAAGGACATAGCAGAAACTGCAGTCTATCAGATTACAGTATCCATATTGTAGTAATGTCTAGGTTTACTAAAGTTRTTCTGGAAGTTGTGACTGTGTAAGCATAGAGCAGTCAGGCTAGTTGAGGCAGGCATTGCTACAGCTTCACCTTAAGAATGTTCTTGTGAAAGTGGAAATAAAGTGAACAATAACCTACACTTTGTGTTTTCAAAGTAATTATAGCAATATCTTTTGAATGTAGTTTGGAGTAGAGCACACGATCATGCCGTGAACTCTGAAAATATAATAGGTATTACTGTTGTTCTCTGATCCTTTCAGAATAGCGAATTTGATGTGAACTTAGTCTTAYGGCCTGTTTCTTTAATGACCTCTACAAGAAAACTGACATTTTGTACAATTAAAGTTGATCAGTCTTATTTCCGAGCATCGCTTGTTCTTTGTAATAAAGTGGCTGTCCTCTCAAAGGCATTGTAACACCGTGGTGTACGTCCGCTTTTTCAAAGCGTGCAAACTGTGTGGTTCTGCGCTCCTTCCGAAAGGAGGACGATAAAGACTTGAATGCATTTGCCTGGGAAGTGGGTACTTCAGTGTTAAGCTCCGTAATACTGAGTGTCACTCTTCCGTAAGAAGCGCTTCCCGGTTTGTGTTTTTGGTTACCCTATGTTGCTTCTCTTAGACGGTTTGGTGGTGGTGGTGATTTTGATTTTGTTGTTTCCTGTTCACCCCGCTCTCTTCTGCTGCAGTCGCCGTGCTCCCCCGCTTTTCTCTGCCCCCTTCAGTGTCTTTGTGCCATGCAGCTTGCAGACTGCTAGCTCTGAAAGCAGCTTTTGAGGTTAGTCGCCCTGTCTATGCAGCAGCTATGTTGCGGCGGCTCAGAATGAGTGGCGGGGTTTGGTATTACGTTATTACGGTTTAAGAGGATGGGATGTGAGCGAGGACTTGCCGTGCTCAAAAGGCTTGCAACAAGGATGTGATTCACGTGCATGTCCAGCTCTACTCAAAATGCCAGAGTCTTGGGACAAGCTGCTAAGTTTCGATTGCAGTTGGCTGTGGGGAATCCATGGGGAAATATGTTCTAATGTTTCCGGAAGCACGGGAGGAGTAAGTGAACTGACAGGTCTTTTTAAAAAAAAAAAAAAAAAATCATTTCTAGACCTTTTGAGAGGCTCCACATAAATAAGCACCAAAAGCTGTCGTCTTTCCAAATTGATTCCTTCCTTGTGTTCATAGCTATTACAAGAGAGTAACTGTTGTCTCATTTTCACGCGTTTCTGTAATCCTTGCTTTAGCTGAAAWTAAATGAGAAAAAACTAAGCAACCGCTGAAGGATTCCTGCATGGCATTATTTCTTTTCTGCTCTTAAAATTCTTGGAATGAGTTTCTTCTTAAAGCAAATTTGAATGTGCTGGCACTGTGTTGGCAGTTAATGTATTCCTCCTTTTCTGTTAGTAGCTGCAAAAATGAAAAAAAAAAAAAAAAACCTTTTTTTGGTGCGTTTTCCACTGATCCGCAGCTAAGCGGAGAATCCTTCATAAGGATTTCCAGAAGTCAGCTGCACGCAGCAGGACCGTGGGCTTAAACAAGATCCTCCTGCCCTGCGGAGGAAGCTGGGTGGTGCTGTGGGAGAGCCCCGGCGCTCGCGGGCAGGGCGGGCGCTCTGTGCCTGGGCGTATAGTGCTAGCGGATAGATGCAGCACCGCTTTTTCCCTCATCTTCCTCCCCTGAGGGAAGCAAAAAAGTCATAATTTAGCTGTACTGCTATTGGTGAGGGTAGTGGGAACTGCTGCTTGGAGGAAAAGAGAAAGGATTACTGGGAAACTTGCCTTTTGAGCCTGGGAAGCACAGGGGACTGAGGGAATTTAACTTCTTTTTTCCCCTATGCGTCTTCCTCTCRTGTGCCCGTGCGTTTGAGCTTCTCCTCATGCTGGTGCTTGCTGGGCTGCGCCGTGGGAGTGAGAGAAAGGCTCAGGGTAACTGAGGGCACCCGAGCTACTTTCCTGCTCTGAGTTGCCTCCCAAGGAAGGTGATTTCTGGTTGCAGTCAAAGAAGGGAGACAAATCTCCTTCCYGTGGCGCGGTTGGAAAGAAGGGCTGGGGCAGCCGGACGCCTTGTGGGGAAGGTGCCCCCACCGCCTGTGCTCGCTCCTGCCCGGGAGCTCCCRTTACGTCCTTGCAAGTCTGGCGCCAGCAGAGGCAGAAAGTGGCTCCTTCTCCCCRGGATCCCTAAATCCGTCAAGAGCCTGAAGTACTTGACGCGACTCGTTGAACATTAAAGGCCCACTAGTAACGAAAAGCACGGCCAGATCAACCAGATGGGGGCTGGTTTTGCTTTGCTGTCATCCTCTCATTGAGGAGGGTTTTGTCTCTCACAAGCATCTGCTTTTAATACTTGCTGTATTTGCTAAGTTGCTATAGCAGCTCCTTAGAATGAAAATTAAGGCTCAAATATGTCATCTTCAAAGAGAAGAAGAGAAGCAGCGTTTTGGTGCTTCCCGAGTGGCAAGTAGTGTTGTGAGAGTTATTTCTGTATCTGATAAAATCACAAAATGCTGTGATCCACATATGAAAGCTATCAGTATAAAATTATTTCCAAGTGAGTCTCAAACTCAGCACGCTCAATGCATGCCATCTTAGGAGATTCAAGACCATCAGTTCTTTGGTTTTGTTTGCATCTTGTAATTCTTCCCTCCTTTCATTTAATTGATTGTATTTTTTTTAATTTATTTTGCTAAACTGTAACTGCCTCTTAGTATAACCACTTCTCTCTTGCATGCAATATTGATTATTCTACTTTAATAAAAAATGATTATGTGCAAGTAGTAGCTCGTAACTTTGAGCAGTGCCATGAAGCACCCCAAACACTTATTTTTAACAGCAGCTTCATACTTACTAGGTCACTGTGCTTTGCCTGTGTAGGGAGGAGGCTTTTAAAGTGGTTTTACTTGTATTTTATACTTAAAGTGAATTTCATGGTAAGCAAATGAGTGCCTGCAAAGTTGATACTGCTTGGCATGGAAAGGTATCACTCACATGGAGAGCTCAGCAGACTGACTATATCTAAGAAAAAAACATGAGGAAATATGGGTCCTGTTTGTCACACAGTTTTGGGCAAGTATCTTCATTCTGTTAGATTTCCCCCCACACACATTTTTTTTAAATAGTTTCTACTTTAGAGATGTGGGATTTATTTCAGTAATGCGGATGGGGGGGCTGTAGAAGAGAGTAACATGGACTCATTTATTTAATTACAAAGAAACCAACTCTACCGTAGAACAGGTCCACATCAGAATCTGTGAAAGCCTATTTTAATTCTAGCCACGTACCAAGTTGCCCTGGCAGCGACAACACACTGTGATTTTATCCTGACCTGGAACCCAGTTTAAAAATAAAGTTCTCTCCTGGACCCAAATGTTACTTCATATGGTCCTGCAGAAGATCTAATATATTCCTGTAGGTAAGTCATAGTGAGTTCCTCCATTATAGGACTTTTTGGAAGTGGGGAATGTAATAGCACAAGCGTCGCTTATTGGTGACTTGGGATTTGTCTCGTAATCACAGATTTCTGGCGACAAATGCACATCTGCATACGGATGAAATCAAATCAGAAGGATCAAACCAGAAAGGATGAGCAAACCTTAAACTGTGGCCTGAAGTCAAAAATACCCAAGATAATCAAGCAGACACTGTGAAAGGTAAAGGGTTCTTCACCAAAATGCCGTTYCATTAACGTGATCTCGGTCATTAGCAGAGGACTCTCTTAGTAGTCGTGGTTGCTGAGATCCCTATGTGAATGTGCCTGTTGCTTGAGTTAATGCCCCTTCTTCCAGCCGAAGTGATTCTATAGGAAGGTCTGAAGCTTAAGTGCAAGTAAATGGGCAGCATCTGAAAGGTCTCCTTCAGCCGTGGCAGGCTTTGGGACCTTCGGCCCTCATGCTTCTGGTAGCAAGGCCGCGTGRCTGTATGGAATGCCGTTTTGAATGATAAACGATGAAATAACACYTTGCCCAGATGGTGGAGCAACGTTCACCTGGGCGAGACACCAGCTTAACCACTGGCATGGGGAAGGTGCATTCCCCACAACCACAGACCTCTGGAAAACAAGGGCAGTGGAGATCCAGAAATACCCGTCCAACGATAAATCTTAATCCATGTGGAAAAACTAATTCTTTATCTAAGGTTGCCTTTAGAGTCTTGTCAGTCCTCTTGGTCACTTTTTTGTCTTTAGATGGAGCCTGCTCCCACCTGACCCTTGGGAAMGTAGTTTTGCCATCTCCACCAAATTTTTCCTTCAGGGTAGCAGTGGTGCTGGGGACCTCAGGAAAGACAGTGTATAGCTTTAACCTGTTCATGTAARTATGTGATCTCTAATTGGTTTCTGGTCTTCATTTTCTCCTTTCCTGCCCCAGCCCTCTTGGTCTTGCAGAGAATGGTCAGAGCTGAGGAGTCATTATGCTGCCCTGGGCAGTGACTTCTTATGTCTGTCTCTGCAGCACAACTGGTTAGTGTGTTCGGCTGTTAACTGTAAAGGTTGGTGGTTCAAGTCCACCAGGGACGTGGTAGGATCTTTTAAGTATCTGAACAGAGGGTGTCAAGGGGATGGGGCTAAACTCTTTTCAGTAGTCGCATGTAACRGGACAAGARGCAATGGGAAGACRYTGAACCACAGGAAGTTCCACCCGAACGTGAGGGGGGATTTCTTCACTGTGAGAGTGACGGAGCACTGGAACGGGTTGCCCGGAGAGGTTGTGGAGTCTCCTTCTCTGGAGATATTCAAAGTCTGCCTGGATGCAACCCTGTCTAACGTGCTGTAGGTGATCCTGCTTGAGTAGCGGAGTTGGACTRTRTGATCTCCAGAGGTCCCTTCCAACCTCAACCATTCTGTGCTTCTGTAAAGGTGTTACACTCTCATAAGTTCCACGCAGATTTCTTTCAGGGTAGACCTCRTCAGGTATTTCTGTCCCTTGAATAACTTATTTGCAGAAAATAAGAGGCTAAAGCATATTGGCAGAGATATTTTTCTAGTGGTTTTATGGGAGCACACCTCTCTGAAGCTAGTAGCTTGAAGCTTGAGCTTGAAATTTGAGCCTAAAGTCTCTGGTTTTCAGATAATTCAGTTTCAGTTTAAATAAAGGCCTCACGATAATTGTGAAGTCTTTTGGTGATTCAACGTCTGGCATTTCTGTTGGCTTTATTGCTAGAATATTAGGAAACKTGGATTTTCATGTGTAGCAGAAATGCTTTCTGGAAACTTTGAGTACATTGATGACCTCCACACTGGCCTTCAGTCTTTAGCTTATTCTCACTAACCTATTGATTTGAAAAACAGCTATAATTCTAGTGCTTACAGGTAAGAACGATAAAGCCAAATATGCTGTCATCAGAATAAACTCAGGATAAATTACTTAAAGTATTGCCTTGTTAAGAAAAGTAGAAAGGAGCTGTCTGGTCTTGAAGGAAAACGTTCCTGAACCTGGGAGCAACTCTCTGAAATGACTGTCCTGAAGTGTGGCTAGAATGAGACTTGAAGCTTGAGTCTGACAGTTTGGGTTTTCACCTACTTATATTTTGATATAAAAGCAGGCTATTTGCATTACTATTATAATCATGCCAAGGTTAGTTACTGAGATGAGTCTCTTGTATTTGTATTGCTATTAGAACTTCAGGAAGATGAAGCTGTAGGAAGGAGTAGGATTAGCATTTCAGACAGGCTCCCTGACATACCTTACTAAATTAGTTCACTGATTTAAGAAAGGTCTTCTCTGTAGCTGCTTCTCTCGTTTCTTCACCACACCGAGATTACACAAGACRCAAATCCATCTAAGGAATTCGTTTCCACTATAGCGATTGCGAGGCAAGCCGCTAATGTATCAGTGCCCACGCTAGCRCCTGAAACACACTGCCTTACTTCCATGGTGTAAAAGCGGTGTCCTGGCTGCCAGGAGGACAAGAGATGATCGCGCTCTGTCCCGCAAAGGTTAGTGACGTCCATGACGAGGGAAACGCGCAGGCAGGCAGCCACCCCGGCCGAGCACGGTGGGCAGTCCCACTGCCTTAAATGAAACGCGTGGTTGTGAGCAATCCCTGATGCAGAACCTGGGCTATTAACTTRGGAAAAAATGTTACTCTTGCATTTCCTGGCTTCTGATCTTCACGGAGGCTAACGCCAAGGTGACAAGCGGTCCYTCCGGGTGAATTTTTGTATATGTGCAATGCAGTATCATTGAGGTGCCTTCTGGTGGCAAGTACTGAGCTGCATATTGCTCTGGGTTGTCAGCCAACCCTTTCCACCAGGGTTTTTTTCCTGCTCTGCCCTAAAAACCAGCTGCTTTCGCTGACTCCAGAGGGGCTGGGCCAGCTGAAGTGCTGGACACGTACATGTTAATTAGCAGCCTGAAGGATGCTCCTCTACAAAACAACAAGCTTAAACCCTCAATACTTTTGTTTCATATGAAGACAAACCACATATCGGTGCTCCTGATAAATGGCTCCTATTGACCAGTGTGCTGCAACCAGATACTCCAGGAAATGACCCTGGCAGGCTGCCTGGAAGATTTCCTAAAACAGTGTGGCCAAYTCCATCTGAGCTGCTGTGCGCTGCCCTGCCTCTCCCTGCCCTTGCAGCCCTAGCTGGAGACTGCAGTTAACTCAGTGCAGCTAGCACCAACTTGGAAACTCCCAAATGCATCTGGCAAGCTRAACTTGCACTGAGTTTCTACAGCCCTTTCCATAAGGTTTTTACATAAATGAGGGTCAGCTGGGAGGTGTAGTCCATCATCATACTAATTTCACAGATCAGTAGGTAAACAGATCACTATCCAACTTTTCAAAGGGTGAAAGCATGAATGAAAAGAAGGGATGTTGGGCTGCAACCAAAGAGGAGAAATTGCTCCATGTTTTCTACCAGGTACACGTCCTAAAATGGTACCACAGACAAAAGGCATCCTTCTGCCACCCTTCCTGTCTTTTCACCAAGCCAATTCAAAATGGAAATATAGGGAGAAAAAAAAAAATCTTACTCTACACTAAAATATTTAACATCTTCCTACAGATTGCTTAGCCCTATAATAAATAGCACTCCATAGTGCTATTCATCCTAGAATCTGTTAGAAGGTTTTTATTTACAAGCATAACAAAATGAACTTTGAATTTAAGAGCTTGCTTTCTTGTGTTTTATTCAGTACAAATTAAAGTTAGAAAAAGAGTCTTGCCTATAACTGTTGGAATGCAGTGATTTATAAACAAGTTGTCTTACTCCTGCAAATATAACTGAAGYATCAAGTCTGCATGGCTTAACAGTACCATTAATCACATTCAAAGCTCTATAAAATGAAAATTTTTATAGCTATAAGCAAGGCTGCTGCCACCTCTTATCACGACAGCTAGCTGTTGGGGAAAACACTAGCCCTTGGCTCTCTGCTTTGCTGTTGCACATTGCTTTGTATTGAGGAATTTGCAGGGTATGTGCAAGGCGCACGTGCTTCCCCCTTCCGCTGAGGACAAGAGAACTGAAGYTCTGCAGCAGGGACCATCTACTAACGTTGCTCACAACTCTGACGTGATTTGAAGCCTTTCAAGCAAGGTGGCTATTTAAAGTATAACCTACAYGATTCGTGGTGAGTTGCAACTACAGGCTCAGGCCACAGGGCCTTCTCTGCCCTGGCTAAACCATGCAGAACCATATGGAGACGCTTGAGTGTTCAGCAGAACAGAGGAATAAATGCAAAAGTGGGAGGTGTGCTTAACATGCGCGCACACAGATTGGTAAAGGCAGTAATGAAAATGCAAGGTGGAAGAAAAAAAAAAGGTCTCTTTAGATTAGCTCCTGTCATGGCTGTGTTTTCACCAGAGGTAGGAGTTTTTGAGGCTTTAAAAAACGCCCTGACTGTTGTACAGAAAAAGATCAGGAAGATCAAGTCAGGGTTATGTTAGTTCAAATAAGACATTCAGAAAACCAAATATGGCAGGTTTTTTCGGAAGCAGACGGGATACAGAAGGAATGGTCAGTCTTGTTTTTTGATCTAAACTATTTGTAAAGTCTGAATATTAAAAACAAGCAAGTAGTCAGAATACATACTAGTTTTTAAAATAAAAAATGAAACCCACACTGGCTGTGCTAACTACTGTGACCTAGTATTTCCTTAATCGTTTCCATAAATAGACCCACATTTGTTTTTAATCAGCACAACATTATTACCCTGCAAACTGCACTRGAGGAACAGTTGCACAGTGAGCTCAAAGAGTGGTGGCCTCTTACATCCGCATACGTATTCTCAGGAAGTGAATGAGAAAGCTTGATGCAGTTTTGTCCCRGGACCTCAGGGAAAAAGGCACCAGACCAAGCCAACATCAGCTGCATCAGCTCCTTTGCTCATATGTCAATCTCAAACTCAAGAAAACAGTTTAAGTTAAACCCACAGAAGAGAAGGTAGATGATTGTGAAAAGTTCGGCTGGCATCAGGCAAATGCAGTGGAAGACCTCACCCCCCTTCTGCACATGCAGCTGCCAGAAAGCTCTAGCTTCCCCTTGGCTGTGATCGCAGTTTTTCCA
Source organism: Rhea americana (assembly GCF_003343005.1). Classification (NCBI taxonomy): domain Eukaryota; kingdom Metazoa; phylum Chordata; class Aves; order Rheiformes; family Rheidae; genus Rhea; species Rhea americana. The sequence continues at coordinate 3,034,527 of NW_028186967.1, forward strand.
TTGCAAATTCAGGTGCGTCAAGAACAGGGTATGACAGCCTCAAATAAATGGAATAYAAACAGAAGGGGCTCTTGCAGTGGTTGTGTTATTCATTTGCGTATTTAATGAAAAACTCCATTTGTTTAGTCATAGCTGCTGAAGAATGACAGACCGCCACAAAACTCGAGAACCACGGGCTGGATCGCCACGGAATACACTGGGTCTCCTCCGGAGCCTCTCCTAGCAGGACGCCGATTTGCAAGAAACACCGGTAAAGTCTGCACAAACAAAGTTTTTGTGTAGCAAAGAACTGCTATTTCAGGCTTTTTGGATATCGTAGTTTAAGCTGTTTTTCCAATATTAAGGTTTAAACTGTTACTTGGCAAAAGAATGACAAACAAAAACCAGCAAGAAATTATAGGGCAACAGATTCAAGGTGTGTTTTTTGTTTAAGTTAATGACAGGTATGTGGAAAGATAATAGTTATATTACATTTCAGCCCACTGCAAACAGTAAAAATACCAAAGGTCCCAAATTCAGTCTGAATAAGATATTACTAAAAACASCAGCCCTATCTTAACAGGCTAAGACACTGTATCTAGCAAAATTACCACCCAATTATTAAAGAAACAGCAGTATTACTAAGAACAGCTCACTAAATATACAGAACTACATTATCTAGGTATAATTTATTGCAAAACCAGGAAAAAAAGACAGCAAACTAGAAGTCTGTGTCTTTCACTTCAGATTTGTATCACTCGTTCAAGTTTCAGTCACTCACACACACGCGCGCGCACACACACACAGCCTGTACAGAGAAAGTTGCTAGCACATTTTAGTCTCACAAGAAACCTTAAAACATTTCAGTAAAAATTTAAAATGAGGTCTTTTACCACAAGAACTATAAAATCCCCCCCACCCCACCCCTCACTACAGTTGAATTCAAAGATCTGGATTCTAAAAAACATACATAAAAAAGGAAGTAATTTCAGCAGCACAAAGACTACCTTAAATGTAACAGAATAAATCTAAGAAGGGCTAATGCAACTGAAAAAAAAAGAAGAAATGAAGACCTGCATCATATACAAACAGTGTTTTAATTAACACTGTTGATAGAGCTCTAAACTTCTAGATGTAACAGAGCAATTGTTTGTTTCTAGATTAATTTTTAATTCTAAAGTTACAAAAAAAAAAAAAAGGTTGAGTAGTTGAGTTGCTAGTTTCATGAGAAAAAGTCCCTTTCAAAATTTCAATAAATACGTTGACATGTAAAGTCAGTTGAGGTTGTCATGCAAAACAAGTTACATAACCAAGACCAACTCAATCTTTATAATAAAGGCAACTTGCATTCAAAAATGAACTTTACCCTTGCAATTTTATTCAAAGGGTAAACATGAATTAACCCAGCTGTTTACCTGAATTACAAAAGTAACATGATTCAATATGAAAATAAGAAACTGTCTACAAATCTCTGACAGTAATAAATTGCAATATACAATGCATACAGGAGTTATACAGAGCAACAAACTCTTGTACAAAACAAAAATACTTTAATACCTTTAAAATCCAATTTTTTTAAAATCATTCATGAAAAAGATTTGAGTYAGAATTCACACCTCAATTAGTCAAGCTTCAGGTAGCTACATTACAGCTATTTAACACACAAAGAGATAAATCTCTTCACCAGTCATTAAAACTGTCTCTTCGTTAGAGTTCCACAGCTCTTCTGTCTCATGTTTCCAGACCCAAAGTTTTCTTCAAATCACGAGAACTGAATTTGTTGAACACCAGAGATCTAGAGAAAGAAAATGCAAGCTTACATTCAGATTAACCTTTTCTGAAATTGCATCGCAGTTAGCAGCCTTGAAATGTCACTGCCACAACAGCCAAAGAACTAAATATAATTAATATTCATATCTTTCACAAAAGGGCTGCTGAAATATGGTTTGAATTTTAGTAGCAAAAATGATGATGATAGGATACAGTACCTGTTGATAAGACGTTGTATAAACCATAACATTTTGCTGTTGGCCATCTGTAGTTATTAAGCCTGCTGGCAACTGGTTAGCTAAAAGACAGAACATTTTAAGAAAGTTAGAAAAGCACTGCAGGATACAAGGAGCCTTATTTGAAATGTTTATTAACATTAAATAACATCTGATCCACCCAGGGATGATGGAACAGTTCCTCACAGCACTATAGACCAAACTGCTAAAGTCATATTTGTTACTAAATGTTTCACGTAAACGAGTTTATTCCCATTCAAACTTYAGAAAAATCCAACTTTATTTTGCAACAAATAATCTAAAAGAAAGATTGCAACCTGTTTTTCACTGTAGATATTGGAGGTGAAACATACACAGCATTGCWCTGGGGGCTGGAGCAGAGTTTGCTTTTTTGGTGTTCTAGAACTTTACTGTCCTGACTGCAGGAATTTTTGTAATCTCCAACATCCAGTATTCTGAGAAACTTGAAGAATTCCAGGTTGATTTTGTTTAGGCATAACGTTAGTACTTAAGAATACATGCACATGAGGAACTCAGTGCCCAAGTTACACTTCTCTGAAAGAAGGTATGTCAGGGACTCTCCCTTGGGGAAGCACATGAAATGTGGCAGAGRTGAACATAGGCAGGCAACAACCCAAAAAACCCAAAACAAAASMAAAAAACTAACAACAAAACAAACACACATGCAGCACCAGAGACACAGGAAGCCAAAGACCTGACATTAGCCTGGATGACTTCAGCGTGCCCTTCAGGGTACTGTGCAAGAGCTCAGAATTTCATATAGGGAAGAAGAGGCCAATAAATGGAGTAAAAAGTACATCTGACATTTCAGAGACAAAACACCACGAGTGATGGTCTAAGATAAATCCTCAGTCACAGGTATATTGAGCTCTGTGGCATTTAGAGTAAATATGTTACAAGTGCTGCTTGGAAACAAAGCAGCAAAACTCTTAAGTAGTAAATTCAGCTGTTGCAGCACAATGTTCTCCACCTGGAGACAAACAACTTAAAAAAAAAAAGTATGGTTGTTACTATATATGAATAAGAGGCAAAACCCAGAAAAAAATCTCATAACACAATAAAATCCTAACAGCTTCAATTTGAAGGCTGATGTTTGCTTTTTTTTTTTTTTTTTTTTTTTTNTTTTTTTTTGCCTTCTTTGTAGTAACTTTCAACAAATAGAAGCTGCGTGGCAAGAGATATATTAAGACCATGGTCAGAAATGGCTCTGGCAGTTCTAAAATTTTACTGCCCTTCAACGTGAATGTCTGCTGCCCAGTAAAGTTCAAAACCAGGCCTATCACCTAGCTGTGGAAGGATGAAGAGCTAAGGCCTATGCAACTGTAGTGCAGCTATTACAGTACTACTGCAATAAGACCACTGCCCTGAACAGATCTGTAATTGTGCCTATGGAGAGAAACACCTGCAGCACCCAGCAGAATCAGTTATTTCACAGAAACAACTCCTTTTTCCTTTCCCTTCTGCTACTGCAATGTCTCTGTGTCCTGCCAGGTCTTAAAACTCTCTTCCAAAGTTGCTCTTTTCAAAGTGCAGCAAATTAAGGCTTGTTTCGCATAATGCGCTGAGGCTCCAAGGCCTAGGATATTTGAAAAAAGCGAGTAGCAGTGTATCTTCAGCCTTCTGCCACTTAACGGGGAGTGTATCAAATCTGGGAAGAGGACAGAGGAACCACAGACAGAAGGAGATACCCTTCTTCTAGTTTGCAGTTTCTGGTGGATATTGTACTTGGGTTAAATGAAGCATGAGCTTCCCAGAAGCAGAGAAACTTCTAGGGAATTTGTCTCTTTGCCCATTTGAAACAAGGCACGGGACAAAGACACAGTCAAAAGTTTCCAACTATTTTCTCCCTTCAGCTCTTGAGCTGCAATTTAAAAGCCTGAACAGTAGATCAGAAGATGATACACAGAACAAAGCTTTTAGAAAAATACCTATATATTGATAGGAAACCTTCCAAGCTGGCCAGCCTTCCAATAGTTCAAGCCCAGAAACCATTAGCTATATACCCAAGGCAAATAAACTGGGCTTATAGCTGTGTTAGTGCCCTACTGCTTCTGAACCAGTAAAGCTACTAGATGTAAGTTGAGTACTGATAGAAGTGTACTAGTTATATTTCCTAATCTTCAATTTTAAAATTAAAAGAAAATGTAATACTGAAAAAATAAAGCTTTGTACAAGCCCCTGCAATATCTGGGTTTGGATTCTTAATTCCCAAAGCTTTTCTAAGCTTATCTTTCAGGCTAGGAAAGACTAAGAGTTTGTATTATGTTTTGTACAGCCAAAGTCATCAATATGGGGAGCAAAGTGTGTTTCAGGACCTGAGTAGGTTGTTTTAGCCCTCASGTTTCAAATTTTTGCTAGTTCAGTAGTTTACCAATGATTTTAAAACAGAAGATTTATTGAATACTTGGAAAAAAAATTAATTGAAGGCTATGACAATAGCTATATCTCCTAATTCTTCTTGTACCAGGTTCAAGATTATTAGTCCTTAGAATTTACAYATAGTCTTTGCCCTGGGTTTTTAAGAATCCAGCATCAACAAAATTAGAGCCATACCGAAGACCCCACAAAGATCAGGTCTTATTTCACAGTTTAACAAACAAACAACCTTCCCCCACCACCAAAAACACACCACCAAAAACCCCTGTAGTGAAGTTTCAAGTCATCAAGTTGAATTTATTTTGTCTTCCCTGACAATCTTGCAAGAAGAGCAAATGTGTAGCCACYAAAAAAAAATTTTGCACTTTTCATTATAATCTTTATTTAACTCTAGAGAAAAAACACTAGCACTAATTTATGCGTCTAAAATTCTTCCACAGTTAACATTAACTGTTACTAGAATATACCACCAATGTCACCATTTACCACTATGCTAGTTCATTCTCACTGTAAATTCTACCAACTGTGGAGGGTTTAATCACAGCACAGATTATGCTCTAAACATCTCAAATGCAAGTCTCACTGGATCATGTGCGTCACCCAGATGGTCAGTCTAGAATGTGTTCCTCAGAGAAGAATTCTTATGTCTAGAGGAAGTGTTCTTTCTAGAAGAAATGTAATAGTAATAAAATCATTTGAAAAGCATTACTTACTAAATGCTTCCTCTGTGAGCTCCTCACTTAGACCATCTCCAGTTGTAACTGTTCCTCCAATTCCCTTCTCTCCTTTCATTGCCTGGAGAAAATAAAATAAAAAGTGTCCTTATTAGAGTACAGTCGCTTGAAATTGTTTTGGAAAACCTCTAGTGAATGTTCAGAACTTGCAGAAGAGTGACTTTGCTGCCCTAGAAATTCTCARTTAAAGATTTGTAAAATCAAAACAAAGCAAAAAACTATCATTTCAAGGATGTGCACAGTATATAAGTATGTAAATAGCCAAATTCCAATATAGCCATATTCCTCAGAAACAAAAACTCTGCAAACTAAGATTGTGTGCTTCTATGAAAGGCTTTCAGGTTATGCAGAAAGTCAGAGATCTGTAGTAAACGAGAAGGAACAGTCAAGAGTGTTTACAAGAAATTACAGAATCTCAGAACGCCTGATAATGTGCAACATTTGCTTACGAACCATATGCAAGTGTCACCATCATACAAATAAGAGTTGACATTTAAAACCAAGATATTGGATTTCTCTCCCCGCAGCAACCACTATGGCCAGAAAGAATATCAGCAGAGAAAGCCAAGGCTTCCAGTCATCTCAGCACACTTTCACAGCTATGAAGCTTTATGTTTTATGCTTTTAAGTAAGAACACCTAGGAAAATAGTATAGCTATGAAGAGCGTCCTCTGCAACTGTTTGATTAAGAATAAATACATAAGCTACAGAATGGAAATGTTTCACTACATACAGTACCCTGTAGACAGAACTAGCTGGAACGGAGGTTTAAAACTTATGTGTAAAACAATCCAATCCAAGCATTAAAAAGCAGACCCACTACTCTGCTACTACAACATGCACATCTGCAAAAAATTTTACATTTCAGAATGAAAGTAAAATAGATCCACTTCAGACTTTTCCAGRGAGGTACTGGAACAGGTTTGGCAGCACTTGCAATTTTAATTAAAGCACACAYAGCACTTCGACAGCATACACAACTGCTAGACTGAAGTGAAAAAAGACTGTACATTGTAGTGATTCAAACTTTTAAACTTCCATCTCCTTTTTATTCAGTTAAACACCCTMTAATGCTCCGTTACAGCAAACGACCATTTAGGGGAAAGGAAGCTTCAYGTGCTATCAAGCAAATTAAACATCGCTACCAAGTCTGACCCTATTAATTGAAAATGATGGTTTACAGAATAAAGACAGTCCAAAGAACACCTCTTTCTACAGCAGTACCCAGCTTCACTCATGCCAATAAAACCACGCAGTCATACAKACAGTGTGATCCACTTAAAAATACAGTATTTGTTTGAGATTCTTTTTGCAGGATTGTATTAACCCTGAACAATTTCTCCATTCACAGTTGTGTGGAAGAGAGGTCACTGGATAGAACTGCCTTGGTCAAATTTCCTTTGCCAAATCTGGTATTTTGAAATAACAGAGTATCCAAGTAAAGAGGAAAGAATGCATAAACCTAGATAGGAGGGAAAAAAAAAAGAAAAAAAAGAAAAAAAAGAACAAAAAACCCCAAACAGAAGCAAGTTCTATTTTAAAAAGTTTAGGCTGCTCTAAAAAGTAAGTCACCTTCTGATAGAGCAGAAGTAAAGAAAACTGCTTGTATTACATACCTAGCTTGTCCTAGATATCAAAAGCAAACTAACAGACAGGCTAAAACCCAGATAAATAAACCATAGTAGCAGATAGCTCCTTATGTCACAATAATGGTTCACATGGAAAGCTTTTACTCTTGCAGATCTGAAGCCTAGCACAATAGTAGGCATTATGCTAGATCCTCAAAAGGATGCAGTTTAGCAGAGTTTTATTAATTGTACCCAAAGACTGAATTAAGTATTCATAATTGGCACCTTTAAAGAATAGTATGATTTACTACAAGCAACACATTAGAAAAGTTACTCAGCTGAAAGCTTTAACTACTTTGAAATAGCAAGTCTAATCAAAATGCTTACTCACTCTATTTTCCAGTTATAATGGCAGGGAGCTAAGAATAAACACAATCCGGTTAAATCAACAAGGAAATACACTTTACCAACCTCTCTGAATTTTTGGAGGTACAACTTCAAAGGTTCAACATAGCTATCAAATCCCAGGGTAGACATGGCAAAGAGAATATCCTCTCCATTGATGGTCTTTCTTTTCTCTTGGTGACACCTCTCACTTGCTTCTGACGTTATAAAGCTGATAAATTCACTTACACACTCTTGTACGCATTCCTTTGCATCCTTAGCAATCTGATAAGGAAAAAGTATTACCAAAGTATTATCAAGATCATCTTTAGAAGGAAAGCGATCAACTCTCAAAGACCTCACCTGAAGTACAGATCAACTAACAGTTCCTGGAATTTAGTGTTAGTTGCATGCCCTCAACTCTCCTGGCCCTTAAGTGAACTGCCTTAAGTTCTACTGCAGCTGCAGATTCCTGAAATATCACCTTAAAGTATGCCAGCATGTACCAGATCCTCTGACATCAGCCCCAGAAAAATACATAGACAGTAAAGGGAACATCCCCAAACCTGATAATACTACCCATTTAGGCAGTACCTGTATTTGAGGGAACYACTGGATGTCATCACTGCTCTATGTGAGCACAGCTGCAACACAATTTTAAAAATTTTACTATTTGATTATTTTAAATTTTACTATTTCAGGCAGCACAGCTAACTGCCAAGATCTCCTGAACTCTTAACTGTATTCTGCACTAGCTTCTATGCATAGATGCAGCACAGGACTGTGTCTGGATTTGCTTACCTATGTCTTCTCCTTAATCCTGTTCATTGCAATGTCATAGCCCACTTTCATTTTCCTTTTAATACAACCAGTGCAGTGCATTCCCCCAGGTTGGGCAATGACAGATATTTTTATCCTGACTGGATTTCAGGGACTAAAACATACGCCTAGCTGTAAGCCTCTCTAACACTTCAATATGCTGGTATAATTCAAACGAATAAACATATATCCCAGGCAAGAATGAAATAAGTAAATTTGATTATGGTTTTCAGTTGGACAGGAGTAATTTACCTGACTTAAAATAACACCAAGTGTTGCTCATGATTATTTRGGGAGTTAACAGGAGCCAACTGAAGGGTTAAAATGATTAAGTTTCTTATTCTTGAAATGAGAACACATTTGTATTTTAAAAAAGGCAGAAACAGTATCTTCACTAGTTCTGATATTTTCAGACTCATATGGCCAGATTTTCAGAAGTACTCATCAGCCAACAGCTTCCCTTTCAGTTTTTCACAAAAACCTCCCAGATTTTTAAGATAGCTTGGCATCCCAAATGCTAAATTCTTGAGAAAAAAAACTCATCTTAATTGCTAAGAATTTATGACAATATGGACTAGCAAAGAGATTTTTGCAGCAAAAAGATATAAATTTAACACCCAGAAAACCCTGAACACTATCAAAGTACAAGCAGATGCAAGTAAGATATCTCTTGCTTCTATTTAGAGGGATCTATAAAAAATAATATCAGCTTTACTTAGATGAAAAGTTCACGAGGCAAGAAGTAATATTGGAATACAACAGAGAAACAGCAAGTACTATCTGAATACTCTACAACATTTTGATCTTAGCAATAGCCCTGCAAAAGTTTAAGATAAACAGATAGAATGTTAAAATGCTTATACAGTTATCAGATCAGCAGAATTGATTACAATGTCTGCTCCTAGAAATAAGAGGTAAAAGAATTCCTTCAATATCTGGCCTTAACAGCTACATTGTGTAGGGTAGGCTTCTTAGTCATCTTGGCATTTGGATATGCAAAGACTCAGGCAATGGAAAACTAACTGTGCCCTTTCCTTGAGATTGAGGAATTGATTTTGATTTCATCCAAAATGATTCACTTACTCCAGCTTCTAAACACTTCAACAAGAGTAGAAGATTAAACTTCACAGTAAAGAATTGCATGGAAAATATTCTTACTGATAGGGGATTGTCACCAAGTCTGACTTGCTGTACAACTTCAGAGAACACGTCTTCCAGAAACAATGTTCCTGAAAGCCCTATGAAGGGCATAGTTGTGGATACTGGAATTATGGAAGTTATCAAAAGCTTTCAGAAGCCTGACAAAAAGGGACTTGATCTCAAGCACCTTCTGCTTAGATTCTTTTTTATTTGAAAGGCTTTCCCCCAATAAATCAAGATAATTTGGAAAAAGCTGTTGTTCTACTAGCTCAAATTCACTTAGAGGAATGAATGAAACTTATTAATATACTTTCTTTAGCAGATATTACCTTTCCTGTCTGGGGTATGGCATTTTTCATTATCCTTGCCACATTTGCAATTGGAAGATATATATCTTGTTCTCTAAAACTCTCTTTTGAGCCATTTGTATCTTCATGATCATTCATGCTGTCCTCTGTGTCTAATGAAAATAAGAAAAGTTAGTAGAAATTGTATGTGATAGACAACTGGCCACAATTAAATCAAGTTTAAAATCTTACACTGAAGGATTAGAACTTTTGAGAGACCAAAATATTGTAGAAATAGAAATAAAAAAACAGATATAACACTAGGGTACCTAAGAGGGTGTTTTATATCATCTTTATCATATTATGTACATAAATAAATGTAGTTGCTGACTGGATTTATAAATGCTATTATAAACATTTCTCTTCCAACACAACATCATTATTAATATGTCAAAATAAAACTTCTTTCCTAGAACATAAAAAAAAATATTTTTTTGCAGGGGTTCAGTGTCAACATTGAAAAATCCAAACCTTATCTTCAAACTGCATGAGAAATGTTTTATACAGTGAGGTATTATGAACACAAACAACTACAAATTCCTGGCTTTACAGAAGACAGCAAAGAACTACACTTTAAGTGGAAGGAAATCATATATAAGAGAAATAGTAGTATTTATCATGTTTCTTACCATCATGAGGCTGTATCACATAGTGACTGCTGCCAATGTAATCTCCAGCAATTCCTAACTGAGAAGCATCTGTCGTAGAGCTATCACCATCCATCTATAACCAGAAGAAGCAAATCTTTTAGATACCTGGGGTTTTTTATACCTTAAGTGCATCCATTGCTGAAAAACAGCACTTTAATTAACTTTGAAATATGAGACCGATTTATATAAAGTATAAGCAAGCATCTTGCCATTTGAGAACAGTATATTCTCTTTCATGGTTACTGAACTTTAATTGTTTTGACTTCAATCAGTCCTTCAGATTTAACATACTATGAAACAATTCCTGCAATGTACTTCTTTCATAAGAAAAATGCTAAATTAAAGGAACAATCATCATCTCAAGGAAGAATAGTTTACTGCATTTCATTAACACAAAGGTTAACACTTCCCATAAATTTTCTTTATGGAACAATCTAGAGCCCATTCCCAGATCACACATCAGGGTCAAACATTTCAGCTTTATGATTAAAAAGCAAAATCATAGTCACTCATACACTAAATTGCAAGATCATGCTAAAAATGTGACGTGATTAAAAGCAGTTACCCCCTTCATCTTGGAAAGTAACTGTGATAAATAGATTTCCATTCTTTTTCTCAGCAGAAATTTCTAAGGTGACTTAAGACTATTCTTATATGACTATGAATTGCTTCTGACATCACTCTCCGAGCCTAGGACCAACTACACTTCATCTGTGAGTCTGAGCTCAGTTGAATCTTCAAAATATATAGTCTGGGTTAAACTACCTGTTAGTTGCCTTTGAAAGTGAAAGCAGTGAAACTATTTTGTGGACCTCCCCCCAAATTCACCTGGAGGCACAGGCCACGCACAGAAATGTCCGATTCATGCAGCGCACACCCATGTACATCCACACACACACATCCACATACACACAGCAACCTTGTGTCATTCCCACCACAGTCTGATCAGAACAAGTCATGGCATTCGTTTTTCTGAACCTCCTTCTAAAGTCAATCCCAGCCCAAAGCCCACTGAGCGTCTTACCTACACAAAGTGCATCCTTCACTCACCATCACCCTCCAATCACACCACTTTTGCCAAGCCGGCTGACAAAACTTTTCCTAGCCAAACCTCAGCACCAGCTCTGCATCCTCACCCTCCTCGAGGCACCAGTCACTCCCAGGGGTCTTTAAAGTCGTGTTTTCCTTTGCCTTCCATGCCTCCATCCTGCCTCGCTTCTCCTACCGCTTCCCTAGGCATCCTTCATTGCACCTCTTGCAATACGTGGCAGCTCAAGAGAAGTCTTCTCCTTGTAGCTTTAAAGACTGGTTCACAGTTAAATAGGTAATTTAAGTACTGGTAGAAAGAGGGAGGCCAGAAGAGCCAGCGTTTCCCCGCTGGCTGATGACCCCATCCCAAAAAACCCCAGGAACCTTCTAGGAGGCACCACTTTCTGGCCCCAGGAGCCCTGAGAGAGGCCTGCCCATCCTATCCTCCCCCGTTCAATTATCAACGATTTTGGTAGTCATTCATCAGTAAGTCTCAATCATCTTTCTTACTTCACAAATAAATAAGACCACAGGTCCCAGGTTTTTCACAGCACTGCACCAAACTACAGTCATGACCTAGAGGCTCTTCTGCAATCTGTTTTACAATTTGAAAATGCTAAGCACACTGCGCTTCCTGTTTCTGTGAAGGCCAAAATATTTATTTCCCTTAAAAGTTCATACCTGTTTAGTATGGCTTTCCCACAAGCAAACAGCAATTTAATACACCCATATTTTATCACCGTATAGGTACACATGCATTTCTGCAACTGCAGACACTAGCCCATGTTAGCCGTTACTGTATCACACTTGGCCTTTTTACRGGCATAATGAATTCTTATAACCATGATAATCAGTTGCTCAGCACAAAGCTTACAAAATCACGGCAAACAGCTCCACTTCGAAAAGGGTTACCTTAGCAGTGCCAAATATGAATTTGTATTCGACTCTGCAACTTTTTTAAACTTCTGAACAATCCTGGCATTTTTTCCATTTGCAGATGCCTTGAAAATTAGTATATTAAAAATAAAACTTTGTAGAACATGTAACTCCCATGTGTCACAATTATCAGCTTTCTTTTTAAAATATAAGATTGTATGTTTGCAGTCATGTGCTTTAATATTGCTGCTTTTGGAGAATGGAATTAATGCAGAAACTACAGTGACAGGGACTCTTAGCATACTCAGAACTCTTTCAATGTTGGCTCCAACATCCAAAGATTTTTTTGAACCCATTTAAATGAACAGCACCAGATTCACCTTTATTCCAACTTTTCCTGGCTATGTTTAACATCAAACAATTTATCAACATTCTGTTGTTTACTTCTTTGCTTGAAAATTAGCTCCTCTGTTCCCATTCTACACTTCATTTAGTTCTACCTTCTCCTGACCTGCACTTCCCACCCCTCCCTCCTCCTCCAGCGGTTGTTTCCAGCCAGAGTGGTTGGCCTTACTGTCAAAATAGTGAGATTATATGCGATGATATGTAAAACCTGATTGAACAACTCCAACCTACCCCAGCTGTCTAGATACCTCAGGTGTCTTTGGAGGAGGCAGCAGTAGCAACTTGTGGTCCAAAAGATAGAGGTGAACAGGAAAGAGTACAAATACTCTGACAGATCATTGCTAATTTTGTCAAGTCAGTTTGGCTATATGGATTTGGGGGGAAGTTTTGTTGGTTTGCCTTTTTTCTGAACTGTAGCGTGGTCATTCTCAATGCAACTTCACTTGATTCCAGACCAGGAAGAGGCARAGGGAAAGAAAGGCAATCTTGTGCTATATTTACACCTGTCCGGAAACATGAGTAATTTAACCTCTAACTTGACCTTTGTCTGTGGCTAGAAGTACTATGTTTTGCTTGCAAACCTTTAAGCAACATCCAGGACTACACTTGGCCACAGATGCACCAGGAGCCTGAATACTGTTCACAGTCAGGACACTATTACAACAGCTGGATGTAGCCTTGGGTGCTGTTCAACAGAAAAACCTCTTCGACCTTTTCTTCACTGTACAGAGTATTACACACATGCATACATTGCTTCTTTGAAAGGACTTCTGATCCTTTTTCAGAGGCTTTTGTAAAATGATTTCACTTCTTACATAGCAGCTTTAGCCAAAGGAAGGATAGTGTTTTAAGTGTTTGCTTCCCATGTGCCAACCTTCATGCAAATTGCCTTTGTCTGCATTTTCCAAACTCCTTGTGGAGGTTTAACTTTGCTTTTCAATTTTCCAAAGGGTCTGCAGTCTGCTTACCCAGCTTGCTGTAATCATAACTATGATGGCAGCACTGCATGAATATCACAGTCCTGTAGGTCAAGAACACCCAAATTACCAGATATCAGTATTACCACAGTTTAAGACACCAGGTTTTGTCTTCTCCTCCACACTGCTTAGTTCCATCGGCCTCTGCTTGCCTCGAAGTTAGAAGGACAGCAGCTCCATCACCTCTCTCTGCTCCAGCAGGAGGGACAGTGAGGACTGTAGTATCCTGGCCTAGCCTTGGCCAGTGATAACTCTTCTCCTGGTGGAGCCAGCTGTAGGGGGAACGGAAGGAAGTTGTTCTGTAGGGGTAGGAAATCCCAGCACAGGCTCCACAATGGAATGAAACTCAAGGACACACAGGGGACTGCACAGAGAAACAGCAAAGAAGGGGGAAAGAGAACTCTGCCCCTTATCTCCAACCCACCCACTCATCTAAAGGATTTAACTATAACTGCAGGGATCACAAAAGGTTCAAGTGACACTCATCACTAAAATAGTTGTTATCGATCTTTTCCTTCCACAGTTTGAGGCAATTACATTCTGCAGCTTGGTAAATTCCAACAGCTACCTCTAAAAATCAAGCCTTTTCTTTGCAGTCCTGTTCTCAGTTTTGGCTCTCTGATCCATGCAAGAATTCAATTTGGGATTAGGGACTCCACAAACTTCTTCAAGCGTTAAGTGCATTCAGCCACAGACCTATTATAAATGCCTTGAGGTTTTGAGGTCCCCTCCCCTTTTTTTTGGTCTTCTATGAAACATATCCTCTGCAGCATTTCCTTCTTTCAGGATTGCAATATTCTTCAAATTTCTGCAGTGATGTGATAAGTCACCCATGCTGCAGATTACTCAATCTTAATCTTTATTATCAAATCCCAGGATATTAGGAAATATTAGGAAACAAATAGCCACCTTTGGCTCCATCTGCCTGTTCATTAAGCCCACTCGTCTTCAAAAGACAATTCTTGTCTGAATCTCTTCTAAATGTCTACTGCATCTCTATAGAGTTCTTAGCTTTGTTAGATTAACACATCCTCCAAGTACCATCTTTGTTTTTATTCTTCTTTTCTGCAAGCTCATTTCCATTTCTACCTATGTGTTATCTGACCATCAGTGACACTGAGGGAAAGCTTATCAATATGAGGAGTTTAAACCAGCAACGAGGTTAACAAAATCTAATAAAGTTAGTGAAAGGGCTTGCAAAAGAGACAGGTATATCTGTCTCAGATAAAGAGACTAGACACCAACAGCCTAACATCAGCTGAAGTTACTTCTGTGGGTATCACTTTAAGAAAGACTTTTTAGCTGCCAGGATGACCTTGGGAAAGCAGATTAGAGACAGCATAACTCCCTTCTACATACCACCTAACGCTTAGCATAACCAGATCCTAAACTGGGATCACAGGATAATTCAGGCAGGAAGAAACCGCCAGAGGTCTGTAGTCCAATCTCCTGCTCCAAGCAGGGTCAGCTCTGATATCAGACCAGGTTATTCAGGGCTTTATCCAAGCCGGTCTTTAAAACCTCATGCTCAACCTTGCCAGGAGCCTGTTCCCCTTCTTGACAGTCCTCACGGGGGGGGAGGGGGGAAGGGGGAAGAAGGGAATGGCATTTCTAAACATTACTTCAACCTGAATAAGTTTCATGGAAGCATATCAGTCAGATTATTTTCAACTGCTATTTAATTCAAATTTAGATACAAGTATTTGAAAGTAGTAGCTTCACTTAATACACCATCTTGTCACTCCACTAGTATTTTTTGAGCCCTGTGGATGACAAATGCGACCTTGTCTAAAAATGCAGCCACTGCTATCTTAATTATCTCAAATAACAGTTGCATGCTCAGGTATTATATGTTTTAAGTATCTGAAATTTAAACTATGAACACAACCATTTAAACCGCTACATATTTGATAGTGAGTATCAACCCAGCACAATGCCCATAATACATACAACACAGTCCAATGTTGAGAAAACACTACTGTAAATACACTCTTGCTAATTAACTTCCTTTTTTTTTAAACCTTCAGTCCTACTTAAGTTATTCTAAAAATGCAACAGTACAATGTAGCATAGAAACAATATTCAACCTACAGTAACTGAAGTTACTGGAAAACTGGAAAGACAACAGTCCCTCTAAGACTGGTACTTTTCATAGCAAAAAAGCAACTTACTTGGAAGGAAGCAGATGCTAAATTTTGTAAACATAAATTCTGGAAGATCTAATCCTCACAGGTCCAGGAGGCTAAGTGTTCTGCTCAGAGCTTATGTCCGTTCCCAGAGCTATTACAACTGTACTTTCAATAAAAAGATAACTATTTCAAGATCACATATCCTATTTGCATGGGAGTTTCAGCAACCAGATGTTACAAATGTCTTTTATACAAGACTATCTCCTGCATCTCTGTGGCTACTGAATCCCATGGCGGGGGGGATGGGTTCCAATGCACTGATTTAGTAGTATGTTCTATGCAAATTTGAAAAACAAACAAGCAAGCAAACAAAAAACACCCCCCAAAAAATCCATCATGCAAGTTGCTAACTTCAGCCTGTTCGGGAAAACAYTAAAACACCTCCATATATATACACACACATACTGACTGAACCAAGACTAAAAACTAAGCAAATAAGCAGTGACAACATGTCAGTCTGAAGTGACCATGCCATCATCTGATTTTATCAGTGATGGGGGAGAGAAAGCAAAAAGCACAGGACACTGATCTAAATATTCAGTGATACATTGCAAAAACCATTTGACTACAAAGCAGCAGCACGAAGGCATGGGTTGGCTGGGGGGGGTTATTTTGTGTTTTTAAACTCTGGTAGAGAAGAACATTACTAGGAAGACTCAAATTAACAGATCCAGCAAGAGTAACCAGAGTAATACGTTAAGAGGGAAACATTTCAGAGGAAGGCACTGAAGAAAACTCAATGATAAGTGGCAAGTGAATGTACATACAGCTTAACACTGCCATCTGGTAGAAATTTTTTCTGGGGGTTGCTCAAAAAAAAAGAAAAATCTCTTGTCAGCTGCCCACAACTGAGACTGTTCCTAGAATATATCTATGCCGGGCTAAGAAAACCTCAGCATCACTAAAATCAAACAGGATGCAAGAGCTACTGAAGAGTTCTCCTTAACAGAAGAGTATCTGGGGCTCAGCTAAATCGTAACTAAGGAAGAGTACAAGCCCAGAAGAGTTAACACTGAGGAAAGGACTTAAACACAGATCAGTAAAAAGGGCAGTATTAGAGCAAAAGATTTTTGCCTGCAAAACAGGGAAATTACCCTGAGTATGTGCCTAGAATACACAAACAGATGCTGCATAGCCTTTCTCCATCTCAAGCTCCTCTATTCCCTCATGTTCAGTGTTTTTGCCAACAGCAGTGTAACATTAGCAAAAGCAAACTGATGTTAAAAGCACCCGACAGCTTCACCAACACTAGTCAGCATCTAGCCTGTACCATGTTTCTGGACCAGAGGAAGGAAACCCTTCCCTTACAAAACCCACACAGGGCCTCATCAGCCTTCCACCTTGCCTCCCTCTCTGTCCCCTCCTCCTATCCCCATACGCTGATATTATCAGCAATAATGCCAAAAATTATGTGGCTCATTTCACAAGCCCTAGCGTCACAGGCCATGAGTTGCCTCCACTCTCCTCCCAGYGCAGCTCCACCCCTACTGAAGTAACAGCCAACTCCTTACTATGCTAAATAACTGTTCACAAGTAGGATTAGTTGCAATGAGGATGGATTAACAAGGTATACATTTTACCTCAAGTATGAGTGAATTAGTACAACAGTGACAACAGGGCAAGCAGGAGGAACTGTCTTGCTTTCCATCATCTCTCTTTTTCGGCAGTAGAAGAGATAAAGTAGAGAAAAACTAAGGAATTCAGGCAGAATAAATGCTTTTGCAGAAGCTGACACAAAGCAGCAGTGCTGAAGAGACAGCACCAGCAGCTCTTTCCTGCTGCAAGAACACTGACTACAAGGGCCATATTATTTCCTACATTCAGGTTTTCATATTGTCCTAGATAACTTTTTTTTTTTTGTCACCGAAGATAGTTTATTAAAACAGAGCCTGGATTTTTTCTTTATAAAATTACTATGTTTGCAGACAGCTTATGTCTTCCTTTCATTGTGGTAGTACCTCAAGCACGTCCAGAACCATTTACTGATCTTAGGTAATAAGGCAAGTAAGAGTTTTTAAAAGGCTAGTTCAGGACAGGCCAATATTTTCAGTCAGAATTATCAAGATTGCTGACACATCATTTTATTCTAACAGTACTGTCTATACATGTTGTTTAGTGTGTATATACAGGGAAGTTTTTGTGCTTCTATAAACAGTCTGACATTAAAATGTCAACTTTTAAATAGCATGATTATAGAAAGCAATACTACTGAATAATCCTGAAAAGAGAAAGTCAATCTTTTTCTAAAGCAAAACTTGAAGTTAAGTCACATTGCAGACTTGCATTTTAAAAACACTAAAGGAAAAGCCTTGAGAGCTTTACCTKTTTAAAATCTTGACAAAGCCAGATGAAATTTCAAAGTAGTTTCATATTTCATGTTTCCTGTCTTCATAGTATCTTGAAAAGTCTTTACTTCTCAAATTCTGTATGCTGCCTACCTTTATGTATTTATTACTAGGAGTGAGAGGTTATTAAACTTTGAACTGCTGTAATTGCCAAATATTTAAGTCTAAAGAGCAATATCCAGTATTCTTAACTTCTTTTAAACAGAATTTCATAGTTGCAAACGCTAGCAGCCAAGACTATACATAACCATCTGATCTATGCAGGGCATAAGCAACTCAGGCAGACTCCACAGATAATGATTCAGGTGAAATCATTTTGAATCTCTGAGAATTAGAGATGGATCTTCCTTGAACATTGTAACTGTCAAGCTATAGGCCACATATTAGGGAGAGGGGAGGCAAAGCAATCACTAAGCTTATTGTTCAGGAACACCATGCTAAAGATTACGCATAAACATCATTCCTGCAAGCCAATTAAAGCCAGACTGCAAACAGTGCCCAAAGCATCTCCTTCCATCTTGTCTCTCTCTCTCTCTTTTTTTTTTGGCGCTACTGCTTTGCCTGAGTTTCTTCTGAGACACCAGGAAGATTATTTTCTGTAACTGCCAAAAACTTCCATCCAACTCAAACAAACAAGTTCCTGCCACTCTGCCACCTCCCATCAGTGAGGCAGACAAAAATTACGCCATATAGGAGAGCCTACTGAAGAGCTGAAATCCAGATTTCCAGCTCCCCAACCTAGAAATGTTCAGGTTGCTGTTGACAGCTACTGTGTTCTCCCCAAACCAATCCAAAGCTGCTAAGTAGTTTTTACAGGACAGTTATTCACAGCACAAAATCTTACCCATTAAGCCTCAAAAACTGGCAAAGCCAAAAGTTGACTTTTGTTGTTGTTGTTGCTGTATTATACTTTCAGAAGGATCTATAATGTACAATTCCTTAATGTTGCATTTCTTAAAAGCTGCAGAAGAGCTACCAGAAACCCATTATTTTCCCCTCCAGCAYGGCTGCCTACTAATACCCTACAGGGTCTTCTCTCTTGAGGATCAGCCACTGCGCKACCTCAGTTACGCTGCAGCAGCTGGCACACTGAAGCATGCCCAAAAAACAAGGCGACTCGGTTCACTTACCCAACCCAGAACGGTTTGGCAGATATTAAGAAGTTCCCAGATCGCTCCTACGTGTCGTTAGCGTTACTGGTTAACCTSTCTATGGCGCTTTGTTTTCCCAGCCTAACAAGCTCATCGATTACACACTTCCTGATTTTTTTTTCTTTTGTGTGCCCTTCAACGATGCAAACCCCGCTCAGGTCAGGGGCCCGCAGGAATCTTCCTACTCAACCCGACAACCTCGAGGCGCTTCCAAGCACKCCGAAGCGCCTTCCTTGCGCCTGCAGCTGCCCTACCCGACTGCTGTCATTCACCGAGTTTCCCCGAAATCGAGCAAGGACGAGGCTCTCTCGGTCTTTTGGCAACTTTTATTGTCGAGCACCTGGCGCGGCAGCAGCCGCCACCGCGGCCGCGGCGGGGCCGCCCGAGGCCGCACACGTGCCGCCTGCCCCCCGCACCCGGGGGCTCCC
>NW_028186967.1:3054522-3063841 GCF_003343005.1 Rhea americana
GGGAGACGGACATTTCATTCGAGCCTGCAGTGGAACCGGTTACCAATCATTGGCCGGAGCCAGGCACAAACCTCCAGTGCGGCCCTGGTTGGCTCCCTCCGCAAATCGGCTGTTTGGTTGGACAGAAAATGGCTGCGAAGGAACCAGTCCCAGCGCGGAGCCTCGCTTCCCGCAGCCGGCCTGCCCTCCCTCCGCGCCGCCTCCCCGCCGCGCGCGCCGGCTCTTCCCCCCAGCGCGCCCCCTCCCGCCCAGCCCTCCTCGCCTCGCCCTGCCCGCCTCCTTTATGCGGGTCGCTGCCGCCGCGCGGGCCCTTTCCCTGACATTTCATTTTCATTTGGTCAGTGGGGTCGCWCCCTCTGCACCGCGCCCCTTCTGTATTTAGGGCTGTCCTACAGCAGGAGTCAGGCTCGGCGCTGGAGATTAAAAAGCGCCATCACACCGCCCGGCGGCTTTGCTCTGTCCCAGGTCTYGCACAGACCGGCGGAGAGGGGAGGAGGTTCATGGAGGCCGGCAGCAGATCCCGCGACATAGCTCCCAACCGACCGTTTGGTGGAAGGCAACCCTGGCTGAGRGGCTCTGCAGTTCGGTCTGGCCCTTCCCTTCACAGACGACTCGCCCCAAGCCTGAGAGGACCGTCTCCCTCTGCTAGCTGAGGGTCTAAGGAGCCCACCTGCCCTCTGATTTCAGGCTGTGGTGTGGTTCTCAAGAAACAACGGCCTGTTGGGTGGAGATAATGCTCGGACTGACTTCTCCACTGAGCTTTACAAGCCTCTCTGTAAAAACGTAAATGGAGTGCTTCRTAGTCCACCAATGCAGCCATTCACTAAAATCAGAGAGTGATTTTTCATGTAGGTGAAAGCAAAGGYATTCCACACACCTGCCATCAACTCCCACTTGTTTGCAAGCCCTACTGTGGAGATAACAAGAATGATTTGTACAGCTCTTAACACCTTGTACTGATCTTCATTACCTGATGGTCTTCAGTATTTTACCTAAACTGGTAGGAAACTCATGTTTCACAAAGGCCTTTGTTAACCTTTTTTTGCTCCAGTTAATACCAAGTATAATCAATACATTCTTCTCTAAGTTTTCTTCTAGTGTTTGAATTTAAACAAAGCAAAACTCAGTAAATCTTACTCATTTCCACTTGGTTTCACATAACAAAAATGTTAATTTCATGTGGTTCTGATAGAAAGATATCAACTTCTCTCAAAATATTCAGAGATTTGGACTGAGTTTCATGTTTAAACTGAAATGTCAAATGAAACAAATTTTGCATGATCTCTAATTTTCACTGCAAATGCTATATGCGGCTTGATTCTGCCCCCTGTGTATAGTGAGCTTATATTGTGAGCTAAAAAATTAGTTAATTTTTTTGAAAATGCCTGGAAGATGTAAAGTAATACAACAACATTCACTAACTTTGGGACCTTGGGGAATTCCTTTGCTCCTTTATCYATTTTATAGCTTATGTTCACTAAATATAATACTGTGACAATACACTGTTCATCTTGCTCTGCAGCTTTTAAGATTTTTGTATCAATCTCTCATCTTAACCCAAGATTGCACCAATGAGTAAAAGATGAACAGACTCGTGTGCATGTTCTTCTGGTCACAGAATAGACAATGCTTATTTTCCAGGCAGCTAGTCAATATTTTGTTTCTTTCCTTTAAAGTGTAGCCCTCAACTTCTATTTGGTGCATATTTTTCAATCTCTGAACAAAAAATCATAWTTGGATTTCTTATGGAGTCTTTGCTGGCAGTTATTACTACTTTATTGATGGAAAAAACAATTATCCAGTGGTTTTACTCAAGGCTCTTCATTAGGACAGTACAGTGAAAGCAAACATTTACAGTTAATGGTGACGAAACAGCACCAGTGGGTAAAGTCTCCAGCTACCTGAAGCCAGGCAATTAAAGTAAGAGTTCACTTTTAATTGGTAACAATTTCTATCATGCACTCTTGAATTGGTTAAGTATTTTGTCCATATGCTAAGCACATTCTCAAGCTCCATGTATTTGCAACACTGTGTGCTATTCATACCATATATCCTGAAATGCTGTACTTGGACATGTCTAAATCTGCATGACCCCTCTATACAATRTTAGGGATGTCTTCTGTAGACCTTCATGAATCATCTAGTCTAATTCTTGTTAGTTTGTTATCTAGCTGCTTATCAGTTACAATCTCAAACTCTCCATCACATCAATTAGACTTTGTAATTTTCAGAATCTAGTCTCTCTAGTCTTCAGTGTGATTCTTGTATTCTGTACCCAGTTTTCTCTCCTTTTAGGTCAGCTCAAACCCTGTTTAAACAAAAAGAGGGGAAGAATGTTCCAYAGGAGGTAGAGTTAACTGCAGCAAGATGTGAGCTCCCTATTTTGTGAGGTCATCATTTTGTGACTGAAACTTCCAGTAAGAAAATCCAAATCTTRGGTATCTTCTGTTCCACTCAGTAGGTGTTAGCTAAGAAAATTGTMAAAGGTGAGTAAGTGTGCTACAGGTCTTACAATGAATCTCCTTTAAACTAGGAAAGATTCATCACTCTGCCCCATGAATCTGCCTCACCTGTGATCTGGACTCTTGTCATTTTGCAACTAAAATAAGAAATTACAATTTTTGAAAAAAACGGTTTTTCTAATTTTTGCATAGTAGCAGTGCTTCATCTAGCATTCTCCAGAATTCTTGTTATTGTGAAATTTTGAGTGTAACAGACTGGAAATAGGTCGGTGTATAAACTCCACTCTGCTTCCCGAGTTTCATTTCATTCTTAAGATATGTTCTAACAAACATCAGAAAGATAACATTAGTTATCTTTCTGCTTTTGTAGATCAGAGCATTCATATTTGTATTAGACAATCCTAATTCAAAGATTCCTGGAAGATGCTACAGAGACAAGCAATACTACATGAAAAAAGACTGAATACGGAAATCTAGACAAAATTATCTACAGATAATTCACCAAGCATAAGACTCACAGTAGGGTGAGATCAGATGGAATGAAATGAAGTTCAGGACATTTTTTACTTTTCTGAAGACCYGTAGCTCTTACTTATGTAGAAAAATTCTTTAGCTATTCAAGTGTACCTTGCTTTTAGAAAGTATTTCCCCTTTAAGTGTAAAAACTTAAGTGTGAAACCACATTTTTAGGGAAGGTGTTCAGGAGGGCTTCTAACTGGGTGGTCCCACAGCTGAAAAGGTGTCATATACRGAGTCTGTACTGAGAGAGTATATCCCTGAGACAGGGCTGTAACAGTTGCCAGCTCTTGACATCCACACCATGAAGACCAGAAGATGTGTTTAGTCACAGCAGATTGGTATCCAGCCAAAGAGGAAGCTGGGCACAATGTGATTCTGAAAAGACTACTCTTCATTTGGGAAGTACGGCCCAAAAAAGAAAGATGCAAGCTTGGATTCAATTTTCATTTATACTGCACATTYCTTGTGTGATCTTGGGCAAATTAATGTAAATCCAGGCAATTAGATTTAAATGGAAAGTACTTAAATACCTTTGAAAATCCAAGTTTTAACCATTTTGTACCTCAATTTCCCATCTGATGAATCAGTAACAGTATTCCCTACTTTGAGCTATACTGTGAATTGCTTAGATACCAAGAGAATGGGATAGGTAAGAATATCAAAGATAACAAGTGACCAATGAAGCCACTTCCTGAAGAATTCTTGAGATTGAGCTGCTGTATGCAACCTCTAAAAGCTGAAATCATTTTGAGTCTTTCATTTGCAAAGTGTGCAGGAGTTTAGTATTTTAAGGCATATAAATTTGATTAAGATTGGTCAATGTTTGAAGAGTTATTGAGGGAACCAAGATAGACAGATGGACAGTGCATGAATGCATAAGTCTTTTTCCCTTAGATAAAAGAAAAATCACTTCTTACTGGTTTCACCAGTGGAACAGCTAGTCAATAAAGTAGATCCAAAGATACCACTTGAAGTTTAGATGTACTAGTTAATCCTAGCCAGATGGGGTTAAATGCAGTTAGCAGCAATCCTTTTGAAATGTACCCACAGCAGAACTGACTTGTAATAAGGTAATTTATTTGTTAAAACATGTCTAAAACATGAAGTATAAACATTCCACAGGAGCAGCAAAGACCTTCAAAGTAAATGTGTAAGAAGATGGTCCAAACAGAATGATCTGAAGGATTAGAAGAGATCTTGGCAGAGGCCTCTAACTTGGCCATGAATAATACAGGAACAGTTGGAGGTGAAACTTTACCAATATCTTCTCTGCTTTGTCTTCAACAAAGCAATACCACAGTTTTATTGAAATGCAATCTGACAGGAGCCCTGCTTTGCAATTGTGCAATTATAGCTTGCTGGATAAGAACATTTGCATTGGTTTTGGCTCTTTTCTAAACACAGGGAAAAAAATCAATGCTCATTTTAAATGGAGGAGGATAAAATCATTTTGCTTTTCAAACCTTATGACAAATAACACAAAGTATAAAATGAAAAATATCAGTACTTCTAGTAACATTTTAACTGTTAACTTTTTATAGCTATATTTATGATACATTTGCAAGTATCATTCACATGGGTTTATTTGTTATCATCTGCAGTCAGCTGCATTCTGTGGTTGTTACATGTTTTTGCTTTTCTTCTACTATTATCAGCTATGTGTGGGATTGAATTTACCCAATAGCATAAGCATGGTGAAAAATGTCTTACTCTACTGTGCAAGAGGCCAAACAGCTGCTAAATGGCTCTGCAATGAAACTCTACATCTCCCACAGGTGGGGAAACTGGGTTCTGTTGCAGCTCTGCTTTGGGTATTACAGAAGGAGCACAGAAGGCAGGTCAGGTGAAGATGGGAAATGAGGAAGCCCAGTTCAGCTGTGATTTCAAAGTTTCAGTTATGAAAGCCCTAAGACTTTGAGTACCAATATATGGACACTATCGAGTAGGGACTATAGAGGACTGCAGAACTAATTTCTGCTCTGTATTGTTATGATTTTCTTGTTGTAAAGCCTATGTTCTCACATTTTGTCTGTGTGTCTTACTTATATCACTGTAACAAATTCAGAGWATTAGAGGTGTCTAGAAGCTGTGGCATTTGTCAGTATTTTTAGTTTCCTTGCACTGCCAAATTGCACTGCACTTGCAATGCCAAATTGCACTGAGTTGAAGGTCCATGTACCTTATGTCAACAGCATCACTAAAATTTGTTTTTCAGTCAGCTACCCAAAATCTGTTGCACTGGATGGATCTTAACTGTGCCTCTTAGCTGTCACTAAGATACTGACACTGTCACATTTGCAATGTAGGCAGAGATGAAGATTTCTTCTGTCAAGTTTAACCTGAAAGCTTGAATTCTTCCCACCTGAGTTTGTCCAATCCAAGGGCTAGGGAGAGGCATGCTCTTTAGAAGTGCCTGTCTTTAGAAGGGATGAGCTGCCATTGGGGGATGCCTGTCTTTCTCCAATGACTACAGAAGGGGTTAGATCAAGAGCTTATATAAAGGCCAACCTTTTAGATGAATCTAAGATTGCAAAAATGATAGGYATTTCAATGACATTAATATTCAGAAAACACAAGGACTGTGTTAACTTTAATAATGCTAAGATTTAGGTGATTTGGCATTCAGCACTAAGAATTCTGTAAGTTGGAAGAGGGTGACACTTTGGGCTCTTCATTTTCTGAGGCAGGCCCTCCACCAGTTTATATACATATAGAAGGACTGAGAAATCTTGGTAGGAACARAAATTCAAGTATTGTTTTAATGATCACTCTTCAAATAGCCACAGGGAGCTGGGAATCATCTCAGAAACAACTGAGGGACTGATCCCATTGATGTACCGTTTAGATTATGGGAGCTCTGTTACAAGGTTCAGCAGCAGCAATCATGCACTARATAATTTGCTATAGAATACCTTTATCAAGATTTGAAGATAGAGTGAAATACCTCATATTTCATCTTTATAGAGAMCATTATCAGTTAATATCTTTATTTATTTACTATTTTTTATTAACAATTCAAGTATTTTACAGATTTTTTACATGTTAGTTGAATTTATCACAGCTGATCTCTTAATACCAACAGTGGTAGTTTATGCAGTCTATGCCATATAATAGTCCACTATTCAAAACATGAAGCAATGCGACAGATTTTCAAAACTTTCCTTTGTTCTACAGATGTTTCTAATGAAGCAGTCTTTGTTGTCCTGCTTCTTAACACAGCAGTTCTGAACATCTGCACTAAATTTCCATGTAATGGAACTAACAGTCAAGTCCAAAGCATATTTAAATCAACTGTTTTGGAACTGGCCTGAAGTAGGCTTTCAGTCTCTTGATGACTTCAGTCGGCAGACTTATATCAGACTCCAACAGGGATTTAAGTTGGTTTCTGTACCAAAGAGATAATACAGGATCCAGGGYGTCCTTGAACTTTCATAATCCTGAAGACTGCTCTCCTTTCTTTTACRTTCTTGCTACTGGAAAAGGACATCATGCAGATTATTTATGAGGAGGCTTGCAGTGGGTCTCAAAATGTACTAAAYACTTTCTAAGCACAGTGGAAGATAAAAGTCCCTCTCTCAAAGAATCTAAAAAGAGAGTGATTGATGGGCAAAGGAGGAGGAAAAAGGATTTAACTTATAGTCAAGGCATCAGGAAATCATTGTAGTAATATCTGGAATATACTGCATTTTGCTTCCATCCCCCTCCTTCCACTTCTCATTCTTTTTATTGTTATATTCTCCTTGTACTTCAGTGATCCAACACTGGACCTCATGTGTGGGTGCAGTTCAGTCAGATAAGAATAAATTATAACATAAATGGATGTTTGTAGCTTTACATAAGCACYATATGAAGTATAATTTCTAGGAGAAAATTAAAGGAAAAAAAAGAGCAAATACTTTCTGGATCTGCTCAGAAAAAAAAGATTTAACATGGGGAACACTGTAGGAGCAAACAAAAGATATCTACGGAGAAGCAAACTAACAAGGTAAAGAAGTAGATATGWCTGGAGAATGAATGATAGGGCAAAACAGTAACTCTAATTCAGCAAAAAGGAAAGTTTTATAGGATCTTGGGATTTATGAAAACTTGTGATTCAGAAGAGAGTATGAAGCCTGAGGAAAAACTAAAATGAGTTATCTTTTAAGAGGGCAAAATTAGGAATGGCCTGATCAAAATAATAGTTAAGGAACATAAGCTCTTAGGCGGTACTTCAAATGGTCTGAAGGTGACTGCAGTGAGAAGGCAGTAMTAATTAAAGTAAGAGGTGAGATGGGCCAGTAGAATTGTAGGAAGAAGCAATGGATTTGGAAAAGTGGGGGGAAGAAGATGAAAACTACATTATAGTCTATGGGTGCAGCATCAAGATTTTGTTCTGTTCTGACTGAGCCTTTGGATTACTATACTTAAAATCTGCAAATGTTTTTGGATAATTCTGATTTTTGRGTGCACTCTTTTGGGCACTCAGACTTGGTAACATCTTAACTGTTGGACTTCTTTGGGGAAATTTTTTCTATTGCTTCAATGGATCTTCATCACAACAACATGAGATCTTTTTTCTTTTCTTAATGGAAGGAAATGTGATTAGAACCTAATTGCAAAACAAAAAGCTAAAGCAAACATTGCAAACAGTATCAAGGACAGCAGCAGCACTCCAAGCTATTTTTTAAACTTGTTTTTTCAAACTGACTGAGTTGCCAGCTGATAGTCCCTATTTGATGCAAATATTGAGATGAGGTTTGGTTCCTTCTCTCAACCTGTGCTGAGAATGATTTTAGTAACTTTAATTCTGAAGCTATAATAATTCCTGAATACCTGTAGCAATTATTAGCTTCATTATCATCATACTTTTTGCTATTACAGATATCTGTAATATCTATATTGAAGACATCATTTCTAAAATCTCAGTGATCATTCCCATAGYGAGTTCTGAGACTTTTTTTCCATTTAAAATCTTCAATTAAGTTATAATTCTTTTATTTCAGCTGGCACTGGAGATATCACTGCAGAGTGGAATTGTAGCATAGCATCAGAAATGGGAATTGCTCAAGTCCTCTGTGAAAAAAAGACAGGCACTGAACAGCAGTGCCTCTTAAACCCAAAGACTCAGTTATTATTCTGTTTTTCTTTCTGTTAGTCACTCATTATTGCTATTATGACAGAGCAGTAAGAGCCTAAGTGGTTTGGAGTCCTGTATGAAGATAATCACAACTCTGAGGGGGCTATAAYCTAAATCAACACAGTATTTCCAGTTTACATAGATGGGCATTTAAGGGCATGAGTAGCTTGCTCACGGCCACCAAGTAGCCCTGCAGTCATGTTATGAGCTCATGAGTTGGAGTCTGTGGCATGCATTTTGTTGCACTGCTTTAGCATTAGGTGTTCTTCCCTTCCACACACAGCATCCTACTTACTTGCTCAGGATACAGTCCAGTAGACAATCTGCGCAACTGAAAATAAGATACATTCACCAAAACATGAAGAATTGGTTTAGCATCTTTTCTAAACCTTTCAAACAAACATCAACATTTGCYGTAAGCAAGAATACTAATTAGATAAATTGCCTTATTTGGTAACAAGTCACAGGCTTCCACATGAAGAGAGAAAAAAGTTCAGAATTTCAGCTGATGATAAYAGCATGCAGTTTTGTTGATGGTTTATGGGGTTGGAGGCTTATATTTAACCCTTCTTGTCTTGTTTAYGCCAGAAATTCTTCAAGACAGGCACTTGCCACATGTTTTGTTTTACAGTTGCCACAATGGAGCCCCAACTTAGGCAGTGCAGTATGAAAATTATTACAAATAGTATCCAAAGCCCAGAAGGGAGCAATGCGATAAKCCTAATTAGACTTTCTGCATGGTTTAGTTAACCTTTCGATTAGAGTGCCTCCTTCCTTACAGGATTTCTAAGTGGGAATCACTCACYGCAGGGAAAATATTTCTAAAACACCTTTTGAATGCTTTTTCCAATGCCAGCATCCCTTAGGCCGCGGCAGTCATGTCGGCTGTATGAGCGGTACGTGGCCTTAGCCAGGCCGAAGTGTGGATCAGCATGAGAAGCCTCGCACGGCATTCATGCTGAAAAATATATATATATGTATATTTTTTGTATATATATTTATTTATTCGGACAACATTTTACCGTTACGCGGCTCTCAAGCGCAACAGCTGGTGCCTGGCAGACACCTCCCAGGCGCCTACCTGCCTCACGCAAGGCGAACACCCCCGCCGCCTCCCCCCCGCACTCCCTCCGCAGCGACCGTTAGCCCGAGGCGCCGCCTGGCGCCGCGCGGCCGCGCCCCAACGGCCGCCGGCGGCGTCGGGTGGGGGCAGCTGCGCCGC
>NW_028186967.1:3063846-3068152 GCF_003343005.1 Rhea americana
GCTGAGGGGAGCGCCGCGCCGCGCCGCGCCGCGCGATGGGGAGCGCCCTGCGGAAGAGCAAAGCGGTGCGGCAGGCGCCCGGCGGCCGCGGGGAGCGGCGGCGCGCAGCAGGTAGGCAGCTCGGCCGCCTCAGTGCCCAGTGCCTTAACGGCTGCCCCGGGGCGGGCGGCGGGGCAGCGCCTGGCTTCCCGCGAGGATCCCGGCGGGAAGGGGGTCGAGGTGTCGGGGGCAGCGAGGGGGGCCGCCGGGCTGCGCCGCCTAACGCCGCTCCCAGAATAATAATAATAATAAAAAAATCGCTTTTACAAGTATACCTTCACGTGGTATGTCTGCACGCTGGAGCCCGTGTGTTATATAGTTCTAAAATACARCCTCTGACACTGGGTTAGCTACTGTATTCAAGGCCAATTTAGATAGCAGTGAGGCTAGGCAGGGCTTTATTAGTAGGCTCGTTTCCACGGCCGAGGGAAGGTGCCGCTCAGCGTGGGTGAGAATACGGGGCCGGGGCCGTGCGGGCTTGTCGGCCGCAGCGAGCCGGACTCCTCGAGCGCCCGGGCCGCTGCCTGGGCACAGGCCGCCTTGGTGAGAGGCCCTGGAGCTGGGTGGCAGCTGAACAGCGCTCGCCCCCGTGGAGGGGATAGCTGCATCGTACGAGCGTCGAGGCACTTTGTGGTGACGGAAATCCGTATTTCGCCTGGCCGTTCCGTAGCCGTTCAGAGTCCCAGCTTCAGCCTCGGGTGCTCTTCGGACGTGTGGTTAACAGTGCTCTCACTGGCTCTGTAAAATCTCATGAGGAGAAATAATGAGCTTGAAGTAATAAATAGCTGAAATTTTAACTGTGCATACATCTAGGGCTGCACAGCACTTCAGTGTGRATGAAAAATCACTTTTGGTACACAGTATTTCATTCGGCGTCTACTACAGAAGGAACGCTTTCAACTGCCTATCTAAAGATTGCGGAAATGTTCTAATGCTTGGCAAAGGGGTGCATGTTTGTGGGTGGTTTTTTTATATGTAATAGTTGGAGATCTCCAAAACTAAAACACTTTGGCAGCTTTAAGATAGTAAGTAATATTTTACAGGGAATTGTCACAGTGTCTTTGCAAACAAAGAGTAAAGACGCTGGTGCAATAAGAGTTTACACAAGGCAGGAGTGCAGCAGTAGGTGGCAAACACACACACAAAAAAAAAGGTTTATATCAGTTAGAACTCATGAAATACACTTACTGTTATGGCTGTATATTGGTTGGTACCTTTTTTTTTTAATTATATGAACATAAAATCCCACAGTCTGAATTAAGAGTATGGCATTGGAAGCACTGGATGTTCTTCTGCCCTAGCTGGAGAAGACTTAAAATGAAAAATAAAAAAAAAAAAANAAAAAAAAAAAAAGTAAAGAAAAACCTGTCAAACTGCCCAAGCATAGGCTGTCAAGAGAGTCCGGTTGTCCTTGTTCTTGAAGAGTAGGACAGCTCCCTAGGACTGCTTAGGGAATGTTCCCTTACCTCATGTTGCCGACTAACAGATTCCTACTAAGAGCAAAAGTACTTGATTTATCTTTAAGTCAGATACTGAAAGCAACACAGGTGTGGTAGTGCAGAGTCTGGGGCAGGATAAACAGTGCAGTGTAGTTATATTCGAATCTAGTTCCCTCTGGATGACAGTGTACCCACTGACAAACTCCGAAGTGAAGCCAGCATCTTAATGAGATTTTTCAGCCTTGTGAAGCTGACTCATTTAGGTTAAGGCGACCTGAAAGAACATGTTGTTTGGGCTTCAGTCTACATGATCTGCTGTATCTTGGTTTCTCCACTTAAGACACTGCTACTCCCTGCTGCCCGTTTGAAAACTCTGGCAGGATCTTAGCTTAATCCTCCAGTGAAGCTGGTTTAAACTATGATGCCAAACCTTATATTGCAGAGTCTAGGCAGCTTTGCTCCTGGAATGGTCATGTACAAGTAGATTAATATCTCAAACTGAACATCTATTTCCTGAAGGAACAAGTCAATTTTTATTATGTCTGTCAAGAGCAAGAAATGAAGAGAGTTATGGGTGGTGTTAGAAGAGGTCAAATAGAAGATTTAAAGCAAATAATTGTAGTAATGCAAATAGAGATAAATAATTTATTTGAAAACTGAAACAGAGTTCAAAAAAGCTAATTACTCATTGTTTAGCTGACTAAATCATGGACAATCTTAAATTAATCCCTTTCTATAGCTAATCATAGCAGTGAGCAGTTTTTCTATCTCTGCATGTGTCTCTTAGACAAAGAGTATCTATTTTTTTTGGTGTTCTTTTACTAGAAGGAGGAAGAAGTTGGGTGGTTTGTGGCTTTAAGAATTTTTTAATTCCTTTTTGGATCTGTTCCTACCCTTGCATCTTTTTGTCAAAGATTAATAAATTTTGCTACAAAGTCAGAGTTCTTAATTCACCTTAAGAGCCAAAAGGATGTCTAATAAAGCAAACACTGGTAGAGAGCAAAACTGTCAAGAAAAATGATGGCTATCGTAGGAAAAAATAATTTATTTTTAAGATATAATGCTTACATGTATTCTGTATACCATAGCTATTGAAGACATTCTGCTTTAGTTTATAGTTTTATAAAGGTTATCTTACAATCTTCCAATAGTGTTTGGTTTACATCATCAAAAGTATTTTGAATATACAATATTTATGACATATAGTATTTATTTTAAGCTCTATTAAGCTTATCTTGACTGTCCTCATATAGGATGCCTTGCTATCTTGTTGGTTGTGCTTGCAGAGGGTGAACCAAAGAAAATCATGCAGTATCCCCCACTAGGGCTTATTCTGTGCGTTGAATGGATATCTTATTTTCCTTTTTCTGATAGTTTAAAGCAATTGTAATTTACCCCTGCTGTGTCCTGAGAAAGTTTCCTCTGCGATGCCTAGTGCTTTTTTTAATATCTGCCTGTTGTAATGCAGCTACTTCCTATCTGTAGAGTGAATCTTGCTTCTTTCAGTTCTAGCTTCTTGACCCATGTATTTCCTGTGCAGTTCTTTTTCATTTCTTATTCAGATTTCCTCATCCTGAATATCTATATCATGTCTTTGAATGCTTACTGTATGTTCTGTTTCTGCATTATCAGCAATCGTTAGCCAGACGCTCCTCCTGGTGTCACGTTGTGCATCTCCCTCCCAGAGCCATCCTTTAACTTACCAAGCTATGTCTGACACCCGCTGTCTTTTCACTGATCCTCAGCTTAGTTTAACCTTATGTTTTTCTTCTAAGAAGCTCAGAGCTGTTGCTTTCCTTAGTGTGTTGTCATCTATATTTCTCTCTGCCTGTACTATTGATAGTACTTGTTTATGGTACACCTGTGGAGCGGTGTGTCTCTGTGAGGGAGCTGGGTGTGCCTGTAGTCAGATTGTTTGTCTCACCAGAAGTCACTGACCCCTGTTAATGTTGGCTGTCACAGTGCTATTTGACCCAGCACTGTCATTTGCTTAGTATCTTTACTTCCTCCCTTCGCACTCATATCTCACAGCAGGGTCACAGATAAGATTTCTGTCTCCCTTGTAATGCCGCATGTCCGTTTCTTCCATTGATGCTACTGCTTAGTGCTAGAAAATAATAGTAGCTTATTCTAGCCTAGTACTAAGCTTTTCTTTAAGAACATGCGCTGGTTATCAGTCATGAGATATCTTCTTTAATCTTTTGTTATAGCAAACTCTTCAGTTTTACTTGTTCACTCACATACTCAGAGGGGAAAGCATGATTTTGCGCTGTTGCCTCTTGTGCATTTTGGCATTGCATTCCCAGCATGACAGTAAGGAAGCTTTTATGTCCTGCACTGTTTGCACAACYTTACACAACGCAAACATTTCTGTAATTCTAGCTCACAAAAGTGTAATGTATTTACTCTTTCCCACCCATCTTTTACAATCATTTCCAGTTAGGCCTTTGTCAGAATCTCTGTGCATCAGTTTGGTTTGTTGTGTTAGTTATGTAGCAAGGAAGTTTTGAGGGTCATGATCTGTTAGGTTATCCTGCTTCACTCAGCTCATAGAAATGCAAAGTCATTTTGTGCTGCGTTGCTGCAAAGAGGATTAAATTGTTCCACCTTAGTCCTTTTGTTTTCCAAGGCCAAGAAACTTTGATTACTCTGGATTAAAATCAGTGCTTCCCCCCCCCTTTAAAAAGCCCTACTTGAAAAATTCACGGCCTTCCAAGCCAAGCCCCCAGGACCTTTCACAGTGCAGGGCCTGCTTTAAAGTTTTTGCAGATTCTGGGAGATCACCTGCAAAAAGCTTGGTTTACTTTAACCATGTTCACTTCTAATGC
>NW_028186967.1:3068184-3117726 GCF_003343005.1 Rhea americana
AAAAAGAAAAAGAAAAAGAAAAAAAAGATTCTGTGTGAGAGGCTTTCCTGTGTTCTGATGTTCTGTGTGACTAAAATGAAACCCTCATTACAAAGAGATGTGTGAGAATAAATAAGCGACTTTAATTGTGGTAGAGACAGTAAAGGCATGGCCAGTGGCAGTAGGGAGTAACGAATGGCACAGCAGCAGGAGATCCGGATCCTGTTCCCAGCTCTGCTGAATACTCTGTTCCATCTCTGTGTGCCTCAGGTGCTATACTTGTTAAAGAGTGCCRGGTGAGACTTCCTCCTCTTGTCAGAGAGTAGTTTATTTACTGACCAGAAAAAAACATAGCATGAGAGTATTAATCACAGTTTATAGTGGCCACAGGTTTGTACTGGCCACAGGAATTTCAAGGGCAAAGCAGCACACCCAGCTTTTGCAGGTCATCTCAAATGAATGAGCCAGGATAGCACTGACATCTCCACTTAGTCATAGCAAGAATCATCTTCCTTTGTTTTCATCTATTTTAGACAAAGTATTGTGTTAGTACAAGTAAATCCAAAAGCAATAGTGACATTAGAAGGAAATAGACAAAAATCCGTGTTAAAAATTACTAGTATTGTAAGATGATGTTTTCTGTAAGCATTGCATTGCATTTTATAAAGCTTTGCATAAAGCTTTATATGAGATTTTACTGTTTTTTACTGTAGTTCAGGGCCAGAGAAGCTTTACGTTTAGATTTTTCATTACCTGGTTAACTTAGCTTACCATGAAATAAAATGGATGATGGAAGTAGTCAAAAAATACACAATTAATTTAGTATTAGTTATTTATTGCTTTACTAGAGAAGGGGTGTTTTGAAGTTTACCTCCAATTTATACAGCTAGTTCTTTTTAAGCCAGTGGAGTTTATTTTGTAGATGCTTTAGAAATTCTTGAGGTTAGCATGTGATGTTACACTCATGGCAAACATCCCTATTAATGTTAATTAGAGCAGCAGGGCTGAATCCTATATGATTTACTGTAAACATGCCACAGTTACATAAGAAAGGAGGAAAGGTTGGAGACTTTCTAGGACAAGTAGCAATTGCCTCATGCTGACAAGGGCTTTGATGGTGCAAGAGCTATTAGGAAATTCTGTAAACAAGCCTCCAGCCTCAAACTTCAGATGCAGGAGCGAGGCCAGAGCTTTCAAGATCCATAATTTCTATGTCAGAAACATTTCTTGTAGTACTTGTACTTAATCATAGAATCATAGAATTCATGTTTTCGTAACAATCCATGGACTATAATGATATCCCTGTTGAAATCAGTGAAGTCAAATACTTTTCTGTATTACAGTTGGATTGTGTTGGTAGCTGCATGAACATTGAGAGTGCACAAGGAAAAGATGTGACTGGAAGTAGGAATTCCTTCTTTTCCTTGTTAAATCTAAATATCTTATCTTTTAGATACTTTGCTATTTAATGACACTTTGCAACTTTTCTGCATTTTTTTCATTTTGTCATCTCTACTATGTATCATTTTATATTTTTTATTTTGTTTAGTTTTCATTTCTTATATTATAGAAGGTTGCCATCATGGAAGATGGAATACAAACAGGAAAGCCATTACCACTGCCAGCACAGGAGACAATATTAAATCTAATATTAAAAATAAGGATGCAGACCTGATATTTAAAATACAGACCTACGTAGATAAGAACCCTGTTACGATCTTCACTAGAACAACATACAGTCACTGTACTAAAACAGTACTTCAGTTTTTGTTCAAAAATGCGCAATTCTTACCATATCTTACAAGTTCAACTGCTTTGATTTCTGTAGTGCAACTGATTTGTCAGATTCCTTTGCTTTCAGGATCTGCATAGGTAAAGAGCCCACCAGTGAGGAACTATTTTCCAGGTCAAGATTTTGGTTGTTATGGTCTGCTCTTGTCGGAATTCCAAGTTCAGCAGTGCCATAAAGCTTTTCATTCTTTTGCTTTCCTTTAAAGGGCTGCCTAGTACTTCCCCCCAGCTCTTGCTGTATTTGGCGCTCAAATGTATTTATTTCCATGCCTTACCAAGCCTTGACTGTCCTGTGCAAAGGTCCCGATCCTACAAATGAGTTAGGGATGTGCCTTGATACATGCACAATTTTTATAGATTTCGGTGGAGAGATTAATGGCTCACTCAGAGGTGGTTAATCTTCTTCAGAATTAGGGACTGAGGCCAGTCTCTTGCAGACTATCAAGATCTCACATCCTGTGGCTTGGGTACCTGGTTGTGTGCAGACCGAGCAGGGAGTATTTYAGCACTGAGCTTCTTATCCTAAATTATCAGTTCTTCACCTTCTTTGATGCAAAGGTTGTACCTGTTCACAACAGTTCCATTCCACCTCCTGGCTCTTGTTTGGATTGTCCTCTGAGAAAACAGAACTGTGAAGATTTCTGTTGTTTTCTACTTTTTTCTTATGTTAATTGCATTTGATTCACTGAGAATGATCTTTCTGTTAAAACTTGACAGCTTACTGTTTTTTTTTGTTTATTTTGCCTTTTTTTTTTCTCCTTCTGGCATATTGAATTTAAGACTTAGGTTGAAAAATTACCCCCTCAAAATTGTATCTACATTTTAAAAAATTTTTTTTTTACTCAACTAAATGCAATTAAAAATATATATATATTTTATGAAGGAAGTAGGTGTGTGGAAGTAATGTTGGAGTAACACTACTGACTAGAACCCAGGACTTTGTTAACATAAATCTGTGCCGAAGTAGAGCATCCCAGTTTCTATAAATGGGTACTCTTCTAACTAGGTACAAGGTTAAGTCATTCCACATTATGTCCTGATGTACATCCCATTCAAGCTATGCTTTATTTAAATGGAAAAAGTCTTAGGTGCTAAGATAGTAAAAGCTTATTAACAAAAATACAATTAAAGCACTCTGCAGCAGCACGCCTAGTAGATATAAGCAATAATATAGTCAAAAAACTTTATTAGGAATACAAAATTCTACATGAGACTTGTCAGTCTTGAAGCTTAGTGATTTTTGAATTTGAGAGAGTCACAATAAAACTTTGTATGACTCATCCAGGTCACATTTGTCTTGAATTCAGTGGGTTCAGGGAAATGAGTGTAGAAAAGGACATAAGGGAGCGCGGTTACACCTCCCCTCTTGGTATGGTTAGGGCTGATTTGGATCTGCTCTCATTTCTGTCAGTAGCCTGTGGTTACTGTGGAAAATAAAATTACTTAGTGAAATAATTCTCACCAATGGAATTAAAGACTTCTCAGTCAGACATGGAGAGGGCATAAAGCCAAGCCAACCTGTGCGTGTACTTTCTGACAAGATACATACTATCAGAATCATTTCAAGTATGTCAAGACTTTGGGGGCATTTTGACAAGCTGTCAAGCAAGTCATTGGCAGAATCAGTGGAACATCGGGGCTATTTACTAGGTTTACACATATGGTACTTTTGTGGCTGCATGAAGAGTGAATACATAGGAAGCCAGCAAATAATGTGACAGACCTGTAATCCGAGGAGAAAAGGATGAAAGTGATTCACTATTCGATCTCATCTATTAATTTTTATGCACTCTACAGGTGAAGGAGCTATTCAAGTGCCTGGAAATCTTTATTTTTCACTTGAGCTAGACCAAACAGATAACCATGCAGGCAGTCTAAAAGACCAAATGAGTAGCTCAGTCTTTCTTAGCTTTTCCTGTAATTGTTTGCTCGGTAGTTGCATATGCAGACAGTGAGATTGTTTAGGAAAAAACAGGAGATYGCCTTTCAGCCCGAGGGAAGACGCATGCTTTTATGATATTGGTGGAGCTTTTGTGTTTGTTCCACTCACCAGGGAACTTTTTCCTTGCAGGCTAAAATTAAAAACCATGAGGAATTTATATAGCTGTTGCAGGCTTCTGCTTAGCTATATAGATGCAAAAGATGCCCTAAAGTAGACTTCTTCAACCTCTGGGTTTTACACTTAGGAAAGAAAGTGAAAATCTTATGTTAGTTGTATGATTTTGATGCAGTGATCCCATGTGGTGTTTTATACGTGTTTAAGAACAAGTGGCTATTTTCAGAGAGAAGGCTAATACTTGTCATTCATGTATCTTTATCCTGCATGTTCACAGTAGGATTCCAGGCTCTCATATACCAACTTTCAGTAATACCACTCTTTGGATATCAGTGCCTTACTCTTGATTAACAGTGCTTGTCAGTAAGCATTGAATTCTATGTGTATAAAGTCATATTAGCCTGTGTTAACATTACCAACTTACTCATTTCAGGCTCAGACTTTGGCTGCTTTCAGGTGAAAAGGCAGCTGTACCTCTAATCCACCTTTATACTTCCTCTRAAGGCAGCCAAGGGTTGAATCAACACATGGAATGAATGAGAATAGCCAGAGGGCTGTGTTAATTTGTGCTGTCGCAGGTAACAGTGGTTCTTGTCCAGGATCACTAGAACACACTGCATGCAACCCTTATCTAAGCAAGCCCTGGCACAGCTTCTACGATAGCCAGCCCGTTGGCCCTCTTGATTAGTTGTAAGGCTGCTCTAGCAGTAGAAAACAGTGTGTCAGGTAGATTAAAGATCTAACCTGTATCAATGCATTGAAGTACAACTTCTACATACTACTTTTGAATTTCTTAGTCATCAGAATCTTCAGTTCTGATTGCAAATCTCTTGGAGAGATGGGTGCACTATTATACCTCTAGGAGTAAAGTCAGTTTAAAAGGTTTTCATCCTTTCTTGCCTGCTGCTCCAAGTTGCCATGCCTTTGCAGTTTTGTCAGCTCAGCTGACTGCAAGGCAGCCTCTTGCATGGATCTGTGATATGATCCA
Organism: Rhea americana; assembly: GCF_003343005.1. Classification (NCBI taxonomy): domain Eukaryota; kingdom Metazoa; phylum Chordata; class Aves; order Rheiformes; family Rheidae; genus Rhea; species Rhea americana. The sequence goes on from NW_028186967.1 coordinate 3,072,999, forward strand.
AGTTAGAGACATACATATTTTAAAGGCTTGTTTCCATGTTGCTGTTGTTGTAATCTGGGTCACATAACGGCTCTGTTATCCATCCCTTCGAGATGTTTGAATTTACATAACTGAGGAGGTAATGACATGTGGTGAAAGGGCAGAAATGAGCAAAAGTGGGAGAAAGAAAAGCTGAAATGCTTTTTGGGCTAAAAGGCTACTTTAAGCATAAGGTATACCTTCAATGTCATATGAAATAACCTGTGTTTCTCAGATGCTTGTATTAGATATTTTGTCAAAAATGTTGTGAAGTTCTCTTTTGTAGATAATGTACTACTGTGTGGTATGCAGATCCTAGCTAAATCAGCATAGGCCTTTACCTCAAAGCACCATTTATAGATCTGCAGAGTGCATAGTTTAAGGGCACATGCTTTCTGCAAATCCCCAAGTCCTGTCTSCACAGCATGTTAGATCCTTGTGAGGGTATTTTTGCAGAATAAGATGATTCTTATCCTACAGTAATTCTGCTCACAAAGCTCATCTGGATTATTCTGTAGGGTTTATTGGGTTTCTCTTTGGTCAAGGCCTTCTGAGACCAACGGTTCCTTTCCTCTCAGTGCTAGAAGTTACACAACCAAGAGTCCAAAGTTCAGAGTTAGAGTCTAGTGGGAGTGAAAACTTTGATTCACGAGGAAGTTCTCTCCAAGTAAGGAAAGGTGTGAATCTATTTCAGAAATGGATTCAGATAAACCCTGAAAAGGCATTTTGGGGCTTATTTAACAAGCTGCTGAACAAATGTGGTGTGATTTCTGCTACCAACAGGAGAAATCTTGCTGCCTCTTCCTCCTCTTTGTCTGGTTTGGGTGGACATGCCCTCTCCCTTGGATTGACTCTGATGCTCATGGGACCCTTTGAGCTGCTAAACTTGATACGCTGGTAGAAAACTATCCATGTCTTAGTTTTCTGTGTTAGTTTTCTCCTAGGTTAATGAGTTGATTTAGCTCGTGTAGGGGTCTGTTGGCTGGCAGAGCTGGCGCCAAGTATCGAGACAGGGTATTTTGCCAGGAAGAGGAACAAACAGTGGGTGAAATAGTAGGTGCATCCCCCTTTGACTGTAATGATTCGTTAGGTCAGTTCACCCCATGTCAAGGAACGCTTGGCAGATGGTAGGGGACGTAACACAGAACAGCTGCCATGCTCTAGGTTGGGACTAATGAAACTAAAGACAGCTGAAGTGCAGCGGAAAAGCTGGATCTTCCTTTAGTTGCTGTAGGTCACTACAGATCTGCTGAGGTCATGCTGATGCTCACCAGCGAAGAGAGTAGTCCTAAATGTTCCAGCTATGAAGATTATTCAGAGCTGCTCAGTGATCCAGGTTCTGGTTATCGGTGGTAGTCTGAAGAAAAAGGTATCTGCTAATTGGTTTCTGGGAAGTATTGATTCACTGAGACCAAGATTTTAATAATTGCCATTAATGACTGGAATTCTATTGAGCGCTCACATGAGCAAACGCTCATACAGAAAGTATTTTTTTGCTTTGTCATTCTGTGTGCAGCAGATTGCCTGGAACAGCAAGGGAGAGGCCTCTAAYGTTAACAGCCTGCCCAGAAAACTTTTAAGTTTCTGCCCGAGGTTATGGTTGGGTTTTTGGGCTATGCTAAAGCTGGGAGTGTCTAACAGAGATCTGCTTGTAGATAATTAGAGAGATTTATATAAATGTCTGTGTCGTCTAACTGCTAGATATTTAGCTAATTTAAGATGCAGTTTTATGTGAACATTCATGAGGTTGTTGAAACTTGTTACAAGAGTAAAGTATAAGGCTTCAGTTGCTTTAGGTACCCGCAGGAGTGTAGCTTTGATAATGTGTTGAAGAAGAGATTCCTTTTCATGCAGGTTGTGACCAGTGTTCAACCCCTGAATTCTGGCTTATCCCAGGGGTGTGTGTACGTATGGCCAGGGCGGGTGGGTGGGTGAGCTAAGAGGATGTATACACATATGAATTCATGTATGCTTTCCACAAGCTAGAACCGGCTTAGAATTATACATCCCTAATACTACTACGTAATTATTCAATAACTGTTTTGATCTTCGAAACCCTTTACCAACCTCAGCAAATTGCTTTCCCCAGTAGCTTTGTGAGATAGAGGAATTTTATCAACATATTTCAGAGAGGGAAACTGGGACAACAAGGTTAGAGCCCAAATTTCAGTGACTGTGCCCTTTTGCATTTGTATGCATATGTGTGTGAATGCTTTTCAAATTTGTGGGCTCACTGCCCAAGGAGTGTATGCACACTCAGTATAGCTGTTTGTCTAAGTGTGTGCTTGTGTCAGTCAGAGTTTGCTCAATTAATACTGGTTGTGCAGTGCAAAATATGTATATGATTAAGTACAAACAAGTGGGTACTGACCCATTTATTGGGAACTAAGTTTAATRTAACTCAGAGTTACGTGGGAGAAGGCAGAACTGATAATGACTTCCAGTCATGTATCAGATTTCCTTTTCTTTCCATTCTATGTCAGATCAAGTATCATTAGAGCTAGAGATGTTAATTTTTTCTTTCCACTAATATTTTACATTTTCTGTTGGAAATATGTATGTATTTTACAATTACACCCAGTGAAGAAACACAGATCTTTCTTAGACCTTTGGAAAWATTTATTTAGGCAATTTAAGAAACCTTGTGGCAGATTTTTTTTTTTTTTTTGGTAAAACAACACTTTCATCATATCAGTAAATTGACCTGGATTAAGTGTTTCCAGGCAACCAATTGAAGGAGAAACATCAAAACTTTTAATTGKCTTTAAAAGGTATTAGATTGAAAAAAAAAACCCGACAACACAATAACATTAAAAAATCACTTTCTGGATGAGAAAAGGTAAAAATTATAACCTTCTTTTAACACTGAATCTTCAAGCTTAACCACAGCAAATCTTATTTCCTTGCTTTGTTCCAAGYGTACTGTTGGATTGGCAAAATGTTCTGAAATCCCAGCCAATCCTCATATGAGATTTCATTAAAGAGAAAAATATAGCAAGTCATCCTAACGTTGCAAATGACTCATCAGTTGCCTTAGGAAATGCTGCCGAGACAGGCGTGCTGCTGAAGAGGAAGAGCAAAGAGTGACGAAGGCCACTCCCCTGGCCAATCTCACTTCAGGAGCACAGCCTTCATAAAGGACCTCTCCACAGTCGCTGAATTCCTTTATCTTTTATTTTGTAGAGAATGCACAGAAGCTGCAAGAAGCACCCTGTGAACTAGCCACAGAAACTTCACAGCCAGTTGTTCTTGTGCAGGAGAAGCAAGAAAGAGATCATGAGAAAACTTTAAAGGTAGGGAGAGATAATTTTTTTTAACTCTGTCATGTAGTGTTGACATTAAAAATAAAGAATGTAGACTTTCTTTTAACAAATTGTAGTACTTGGGAGCAGAAAGGTGGAGATCYGTTCTCGGGATGGGTCACAGTCCTGGTTCATGGGTTGTGAAGAAGTTTCCGCTGTTAAATGAGAAGCAGAGCTTCTCAAGATCTGTGCTGCTTTGGAGTAGGTTTCTAGGATGTGGCTTCAGAGGAAAGATTGTAATCTACTTGGTATGGTCTAAAACTGATAACACATTTTAATGAAGAATGATTATAATGAACTAAKGAATATGAACCATTTGGTAGGGAACCATAGATGGAACAGAATATGCATTATGAAGCAGCTGCTTTTGGTAGTTGTATCTGATGGCTCTGCAGGAGCTAGCTTGTGCCCACCCTTCAACTTCATGCTGGCCTGTTGCCACTGAGCAAACAAGAAAGTGCATTTTGGAAAAGATTAGCATGCTTCCTCTAGGCTTATATCCATAAATATGAATAAAGTGAAACTGCTTATCATAATACAGTAACTGTTTCTTTTTCAGATTTTTTTTTTTTTGATAGTAGTAAGAAGTTTGAGCCTGGCCAATGACCATGATGCAAAAAGCAGAACTGAGCACAAACTTAGATTCAATGGTAGGGGTCTATTATTGGGGTTGCTGAGGGGAAAGAGAAGAGGAAGGAAGSCTTGAAGTATTTCTGGATGTGTTCACAACAACCACAGATGTTTTCTAGGTTTCATTTGAACAATTAACAAGCTCTCCAGGGTTACAAAAGACTAATACAAATGCAGCTTTCTACAGACACATGCCCAATCTGAGCTTCTGACATTGCTGTGTAATTCAATGGAGTGGTGGGCGATTTTTGTCAGTGATATGGCTGCACTGGGAGCAGTCCCTAGGATAAACACAGTTAAACAGCACAGAGGGGATAATTTAACCCAAGAGGAGGAAAACAGTAGAATGGGTTGAGCCAAATGCAAAATGAGGGAAACAGTAGAATGGGTTGAGCACAAATGCAAAATGAAAATAAGCTCAAAAGAAGGAGAGAACTTAACTTGGTTTCTTTAATTTTATTTACCATAGTCATCTCCAGTAGTACTGAATCAAGTGCCTAGTTAGTCAGATAGAAACACCTGAATAAAAGTGACTGGATTTGTAAAATGACTAGCTGCTTAATGTTTGCTTATTTACATTTTAGTTTTAAAAGTTTTATTGTGACCTCAGTTGATACTCACTGATTTACATTAGYTGAGGAATCTGCACTTTGCTTACTACAAATGTTGTCCCACAGTTTGGGAGGYACTGAGAATTTTGCCAGGCCTTGAGGTCTGAAGCCTGGATAAATTGGAGCTCCACAAAGTGAGTATGAAGACTGATCTTAGGAAGGCTGTATAAAGATTAATGACGTATACTTTGTGGCATATGGCTATCACAGTGCATTTTAGGACTTGGGGGATGTTTTTCTGTTGTAGTAGTTATTAAATCTAAAAAAAGTGAACCCCTGGTGAAACTCCACTGATCTCTCTTGATCCATTTGGTTATAAAGTTAGTTACAGTGCTAAACCAAAGCAAAAATACACAAAGCAGGTTACAAAAGTATAGTTTTCTAGAGATTGTTTTCTTCATTCAGTTCTGTTAATTCGTTGGTAAGGCTGGTAATTGCAGATGATTACAGTGGTGTATATGTTGCTGTATTTTCCTACTAATATATGCAGGAGAGGGGAAAAAACACTAATTAAGAAAGGCCAAGGCAGATGAAAAGAGTAAAATAAATTAATGGAATCCCTGTGTCAGCATGTATGTGTCTCATCCTGGAGTATATTATGAGAAGACACTGAAGGTGTGGTGATGTGGAAAACCAAGCTGCGCAAGGAAATTCAAGCCTCCAAAGAATAAGAAGGTTCATAATCCAGTATAATAAGTACTGAGCTATCCAAGAATGAATTAGGAAGATGAAACCTGAAGGTGCTAATTAAGAGCAGAGCTCAGGAACTCCAGATGCACCTATATTCTCCTGTCACAATATTTGCTACTGAAAATACTCATTTTTAAGCACYGTGGGTAATGTTTTAATGTTCCCTAACTCATTTTGTTTGCTCCCTTCAGGCAGATAAAGAAAGCAACCTCCAGAAACTRTTGGAAATGAATGGGCATATGCAGGTGCCCCATTCCTACGACTATGACCTCATTGTCATTGGTGGGGGCTCAGGTGGTCTGGCTGCTGCCAAGGTATGAGAAAAAAGTTACAGTTTTCTTGTAAGTAGGTGAGTGACATCCTGATCAGCTTGGCTCTGCATGTCTTTTAACRCTGTAGGGGCACCACATTTATTCCTCATCAGCGGAAGTTCTTTAGAATTTAAGCCCAATAACATTAATTTGCCTGTCTTCTGAAGAAGAAAACTGTAAAAATGTCATGGGATATATTCAGTAAAGTGAACCTTGGTTCCTCTGTATCCCYACTAGTAGGAGATGATGTTAGAAAGCAGCGTGTAGATACCTCAACAGTGGCTTTTATTAGTAGTTGAAATAAATTAAAATTCAACCAATAATTGAAAAACCTTTAAAAACTTTTCAAAATTAACATCAAAATATTTTTAGTTTTGTCTGATGTCAGTATCTGCTCAGAAATAGTTGTGTTTTCATTTCCTACAATGCTTTTCAATGGGGGAGATTTTATATAACTTGTGAGCCTACACAGTTACATAAATGGAGACTTTACCTGTAACTTCAGCAGAGTTAGGATCTCACCCTTCATTTTCTAGGGTCTGGTACTTCCTGCCTGTAGCCAAGTAATATATGATTTTTTACTGAGCTATTCCCTTTAGAAACATACTTAGAACTGATAGAAAGAATCTGAAGTAGTAGAGCTCTTTTCAACTCTTACAATTGTCGTTATCCCAGATATTTGGAATTTGCTGAAATTTAGTGTAATTCAGTAGCTCTCACTTACATTGGTAGTTAGGCACGTTTTACCTCATCTTACTGTAGCAGAATTACCTAATTAGAAGTGAACTGAGCATTCCGAGGAAAAAGTAACTATTTCATTGCTCAAGACCTGAAAATGGATTGTTTCGTCAGACAGGAGACATTCCTGTTGTTCTTAAGAAATGGGGAAGGTAAATCAGGAATGGAAGAAAGTGAGAAAATATTGCATTGTGCTGTTGGATTTAAACTTTGGCCCCTTGGAAGAACATTTGTTATAATGGGGGAGCACAGAGCTGGGTAGTAGATTGTAATATGCATTGTGTCCTTAACCTGTACTGGTAGGTTGGTGGTTTCTCACTAAGAGGGTCACTATTGTCATGATCTAGGACGAAAGATAGAATCTAGAAAAAATTAGGAGACCCCACAAAAGTAAATAGACGCGAGTTTCAAGGGAGTGGGGATGTTTTAAGACAAAGGAGAGCAACAAGAGTAGAGAAGAATAACAGCCTGCGGTAAGTGCGTTAAGAAAACTRCTTTGCTTTGTTGTATACATGTCAGGTTATGAGGCTGCAGCAGYGATGTTAATTGCATCATTTCTCAGYTATGGTTTAGAAAAGGTGGTAGCTAGGAAGATAAATAGCCTTACCCTTCAATTTAGTTTAGAAAGCAGACAAGAGATTGCAGAGTAGAGCAGAGGATAGTAGATCAATAAAATCAGCATCATTATCAGTAGTAATGTGTATATTTCAAGCAATTTCATTAAGCTGAAGTCAAACTGTCTTACATATACAAACTTCTGGCTCATACTTAGTATATTATTGTTATTTTTAAATTGAATTAACATAGATGGCTTTAAAAAGCAAAGCAAAACAAAGCCCCAACTACACAACTCTTACACCAAGTTCCAGATACCTACACTCACATTTGCACCAGTTTASCTAAGTTAATCAAACGCATACCTTACGTTATGACACATGCAAAGTTGCATCAGATGTCTTCTCTTTTTCTCTCTGCCTTCTCAGAGCTTGTTATTTTGGGGGTACATGTCCACAGTGAGTGCAAGCTCTGTCAAGCTGACCGTGCAGCCTAACCACAGACCCAGACCAAAGCACCAGGCCACYGATATCAGCTCACACAGAACAGCTCCAGCCCTTAACAATCTTCTTGTGTTCATGCAACACTGCCCTGAATGCAAGAAGGTCTGAAAGCGTGTGGGGCAGGGTTGGTTAGTGTGGGCATCTCACCATGCAGAAGTGATTATATCTGTTCCTGATCTCTACTGATGTGTCGATACAGTGTTGCACTGTATTATGTGAAAATGTAGCACCTCGGGACTAGTATTAGCTGGGAATCTGTGCATTCTAGATGGTCAGCTAACACTTTTGGTTCCTGTATAAGAGTTGTCATATAAGGGAGCATTAATAACCCATTTCAGTCCCTGGGTGCCTCTCTGAGGAGCTTTCTCAGAGCTTCTACTAATGCGTGGAAACAAGCTTCTTGGCCAACCTTGAGCTATGATTGAAAGCAGAAACTCAATACGTTATTATTTTCCATACTGTTTTCCAAAGTTGTCCACGGTCTGCMTTACTTGAAATACGTGACTTGTATTTTGTGTGAAATAGATACATTTAAAATTGAAATTTTGGTTGTCAACTATTTGGATTAGCAAGTATTACTAGGAATATACTGCTGAAGGCTGTCAGCTCCTCCCAAACCTACCCTGAGGCCATAGTGTAATATCCTGGGCCTGTAGTTGCTATTGCTTACATCTCTAAGAACTCATCATGTGATGCAACACAATTATGGTTACTCCAAGTATCAGAGTTGCTTTTCTACATTTCACAGGGATTTGTTGTTGTTACTTCCCAGCTATRTAGTGCTTACTTAAGTGATTTTCTTGAATACAAGTTATTGCCAGTGATTTTGGCCTTTCTCTCAAAAAGTACAAAGGGAATAATGGAGCCAGTATAGAAATTCTAGTTCTCAGTATCATGTACACAYATTGCCTGTAGAATTGTTAAAGAAACTTCTTAGGGGAAGTGTCTTGAAATAAACCATCACTTTTCCAGTAATGATGACCTCTGCACATCCTGACAGTAAGGGCAGCTTGTCACAGGTTTGAAGTTTGAAGAGCAAAAGCTTGGCCTGACACCTACAGATTGAACTCAAAATTGAGCATTCCTTTATACTGCAGGGTAAGAGACTGGATGAACACAGTTGTAGTACTTGGGCACATGAGTRCTTATGTCATTGCAGGATCTGGTTTCAAACAAATGTCCCAGGAACTATTTTTGAAGGGAAATTGGATAAATGAAGAGTTTGTTAAATATATTGAAAATAAATGGCATGTTTGGAAATGTTGTAAACAAAATGACAGGATGAAGGAGAGAAGAGGTTTGATTCCCTGTTAGTCCTCTGTGCAYCAACTGTGCTGCTTGTGAAGCAGGATGAATGTCTGTTTCTCCTTCATCTTTTTTCCTACTGAGTGCACAGATTAATTCTGAAGATTAATGACTGTCTGGCTGTGCCCTTGCAAATCATTATTGCTTAATTAAAAGTCATGAAGCTTTTCAGCAATGCATGATGTTATCATCTACTCCATTTCCCCTCTAATATTTAGATACATGTCTTATTTAATTTGTTTTGCAGGAGGCTGCCAAATATGACAAGAAAGTGATGGTGCTGGACTTTGTCATGCCTACGCCTCTGGGAACATCATGGGGTAAATTTCTTTCCATTGCAACCCTGTTAGAAAGGAGCATTATTTAGCAAGAAATTCTAATTCTCCTKTGGGATCACACTAATGTGGAAACCACATTCTGTTCCTTTCCCCTAGGTCTTGGAGGAACATGTGTAAATGTGGGCTGTATACCTAAAAAATTGATGCACCAGGCAGCTTTACTGGGACAAGCCTTGCAAGATTCACGCAAATTTGGATGGCAGTTTACAGAAGAAGGTACAGAAAGATAACTTTTTTTTTTTGCAATTTTGAAATTTGTTCCAGAAATCCAGAGATTTTTTTCAGAGTTTAGTGTTTGATGCACTTAAGCATGTTCCARCTTTAACAAAGGGAGTCAACATCAGAGACCCTATAAACTTAAGTGATTTTCAGATTTAAAGCTGTAGTGCTTGCTGCTTTGCAGCATTTGATCTGTTTTTAATAGCTTATCATACCAAAATTTAAGACTGGTGTGTTGATAAAACCAATAAAATATTACTCAATTTCTGAATGTAACCCAGTATCCAAGGGAAGACCCAAGAATGTCCTCTGTTAGAAAAATAACCTTTCTTAYAGTTGCAAGCAAGGATTTCCTTTCCCTGGTCTTCCTCACTACTACATAGACAGATGAATTTTCTTTGTTTGAACTCTGATATACATATTTACAGGACTGAGTTTTATTTAGTATATAATCCTGTAGAAGGGCATATGCAGAAGCACCTCTCGGAGATGCATAATCTTTGCTGAGCAATGACACCTGCTCACAGCATGGATCCATAGAAGAATATTGATAAGGAGATAAATMTAAATGTTTCAAAGACTATGGCTGTGCTAATAAAAGGGAAAAATATCTCAAACAGCCAGCAGGAGGAAAGTCACCTGCTTTTTAGTCATATGATCTGATTTGCTGTGACCTCTTGTGTTGTCTATGCTGCCATAATTCTTCAAAATTCAGTAGGGTTACCCTGGAGTGAAATAAGAATAAGACAAAGGTGACTAGATCATGACAAAAGGTCTGTTTGGGAATGCAAGGTTGCCTGTGGAAAAAGAAGGGCTCACRAGATTGAAAAATACTTCTTTATTTTATTTAAAACAGTCAAACACAACTGGATGACTATGACAGAATCTGTTCAAAATTACATTGGTTCACTGAACTGGGGCTATCGGGTGGCACTGAGAGAGAAGAAAGTCACGTATGAGAATGCTTATGGAGAATTTGTTGGACCACACACAGTTAAGGTACTGCCTAGCCATGTTTGTTGGGGTCTTCCTGTAGTGCTTTAACAATAAAGATGCTTTTCAGATAGAATATTTTTCCCTTGTTAGAACTAGAAAGTACTCACTTAGGACTCCTACTTTGTCCACAGGCAACAAATAAAAGAGGAATTGAGAAACTGTACACAGCTAAGAGATTCCTCATTGCCACTGGTGAAAGACCACGTTACCTGGGAATCCCTGGAGACAAGGAGTACTGCATTAGCAGGTAAAAATGGGGAGAAATATGAAATAATTCATTGTGTGTAAATGCTTAACTTGCAAGAGAGATCAGTAGAGTATAAAGAGGGCTGCTTTTTTTTTTTTTTCCTTTCTGTTTAACTTTTCTTTGAAGGAACATAAGCAGAGGAGAATAGCAATAGACAGCTATTGAGGTACCGAGAACATTGTTTTCTAGTAAACACTGTAGGACTGCGAGTGGCTGGCTAGGATCGTTCTGTTTTTAGCTGATAACAGCAAAAACTGATAATGCTTTAAATCGTATGTATGCTCATCATAAAACGAATTCATCAGCTTGGTCCTAGTTGCTCTTACACACCCTTTCCCCTCATCCTTTATGGTCTTGTTTTAATTCATGTGCTGAGGTTTGTTCATAATGAAGAACGCTGCTTGAAGCAAACCTGTCTGCTCAAGTGTCAAGGAAAAAGGGGATTCCAAGGCAGTCCCTGTTGTGAAGCCAGTTGAAATGTACCTATCTTCGTGCATTTTGGCAGTCTTGAAACTCAGACCAAATTTGTCCCAGCCACTCTGTGGAATAAACTCAACTTTTGAGATAATTTGTTTCAAATGTCTGGTTAATTGATAAAACCAAGCAAAGTTAGCATGTTTTTGACAAAAAAAAATGTGATATGCAGATGAAATGTATTTTCATTTCAGGCTAACTTTTAAGTTACCTCTTAATGTAGAATCAGAGGTTGAAATTACAGGCTTGCCAACCTATAGCAATGAAATAAATGACTGGCATAATCCCTGTGAAACTGAAACACCATGTTGTGTGTTTTCCTGCTAGTGAGTAGAAGTGAAATTGGATGTAACACCTCTAAGGTACTGCTTTAAAAGAACATTAAGGTGACAGCATCAGGAACTYCAGAGCTAAGGAGTATCAGACTGAAGCTGTGTAATCTTAATTAGGTTCCCTGGGAAATAGGAACTATGATGTAGCATTTAATTACACTATCACATGCTATTTTGTTCCACAGCAACATTTGCAGAGAGCATCTTGTTTAGCCTCTGCAGTGGCTCACTAAAAGACACTTACTTTAGATTTAAAGCTTTTGAGAACTTAGTTGCCAGACTATAACAGTTTTCTGCTGAGCAAGCATGACATCTGTATCACTCCCTGCTTCCCTGAGAATCCCTGACTTCATAGTCTACCTCCAAAGTATGGTAGAACTGAAGTATCGTGATGAAGCAATTGAAAGAAATGGAAGGCAGGCAGATTAAATATGTTTTCCATAATTTTGTACTTCTAGCTCTGCCTGCTATGGTGATTTGCATTGATTTATTTTATTGACAGAGTATATTTGTCTCTGTAGATAATTCTTTAGCAAAAGTATGTCTTCAAAAAAGAGAAGATGGTATCTTTACATACTGAGCCTCTTCCTTGCAAGTTGTACCTCTGAGCAGTTACAGTTGACAGCAAATATCTGCAACAAGATTCAGAAAAAAGGTTTCATTTTTCCAACAATTTATCACTTTTTATTGTAAAAACCCTTAATACCCTTGGTGATTCACAACATTTCATACTTATTTTTATGCTCCTAATCRGAACTTTTTAATCTGCCATGTATTGATATTGTATTTCATCTGAATTTCATTTTTTTTAGTGAGTAGGAATAGGGATAAAGTCTTATTCATATGCCCCAAAAAAGTAGAAAAATATAAAGAGTGACATACTCTTTTGGTTGTCTTTGACTTTCTTTTCTTTTTTTTCCCTTTTTTTTTCCCAGTGATGATCTTTTTTCTCTGCCTTACTGTCCAGGGAAAACCCTGGTGGTTGGAGCTTCTTATGTTGCCCTGGAATGTGCAGGATTTCTTGCAGGTCTTGGATTAGATGTCACTGTAATGGTGAGATCCATTCTTCTAAGAGGATTTGACCAGGATATTGCAAACAAAATTGGTGAATATATGGAAGAACATGGAATCAACTTTATTAAACAGTTTGTGCCAATCAAGGTAGGCTGAAAGCGAATACAAAAGTTGAATTCACAATACAGAATCTGCTACAATATAGGTTAATTTTTGTTTGTTTTAAACTCAATAAGTCTATTAAACCTATATAATGAGAAACACAATTTAGCCTTGTTAAAATCATTTGAGATTGCAAAATTCATTGTCTTTATCAAAATTAGATTGCTTAGCATATTGTACATTAAAAATCTTGCTACACTTGCTGGTCCTGATTCTGCAAATGCTGAATATTTTATATTTCAACAGTTGTCCTGAAATCAGTGGGACCGCTTGCAAGCTCAGAATTATATAGGTATATAATTTCCTGCAGGACTAGAGCCAGTGCCTCACAAATAGTTATATTTTTCATTGCCAGTTCTCGAATCCTCAACCAGCACGTACTGCTTATGTTGCCTACGYCAAGCAAACTATCATGAAAAGTAAATGGGCTTTATAAGTATGTGCCTATATCCTTTACTTGGCAGTGTGTTTGAGTACTTGYTTAATTTTTCTTGAGTTCCATAGGGGTACTCATGCAGTTAGTTATGTATATGTATAGGCAAATTCAGGCAGAAAAACAGATTAGATAAGCTCAGGAGCTTAATGTAAAATTGCTTTATCAAAGACTTCAGAGGGTGCTAACAGTATTTTTCTTAATGGTTTTTCACAATGATTAGTGCTTAATTATTACAGGAAAAAATGTATTAWGCAATTTTCCATTTGGCATTAAGCCAGAGTGTTAGAGTTTAACACTTAGGGGATTAAAGCATTAAACAGAGTGAAGTCCATTCTTTTTCACTCTTAGCAATATCAATAATAGTTTAAAAAATGCACTTGCCAGTTGCTGTTCTGCAGATGTGACCCCTCTCAAAAAGTATGAGATTTGCTGTGAGAGGTTAAAGTGAATGTTTCAAGGAACTTTATGCTCTTATTCCTGTCTATGTTGTAGAAAAGGCCATGGTGTAGGAAAAGCAGGGATGAGTGTCTGTCTTTTAAGTGTTTCAGATTTAGCTGTTTGTAGTCTTTTCTAGAGGGTAGGGAAGGAGGAAGTTGATCTTAGAAGAAGCAGAACATTTCAGCTAGGTGGTGAGTGGTCTCCTCAAGGTGCACTCTACAGAGATGAGTCCCTCATCCTAATCATAAAATGCACTTTCTTGTGTTTTACTCAGTACCTTCACTGTATGCTGTTAGTTTTAATGGGAACAGAATATTTGGCCCTGTTTCTAGTTGAGATTACCATTGAACATGACTTACTGGTATGTTTTTAGCAGGCCTTCTCTTCTTTCCATCTTCTCTTTACCTTCTTTTCTCTTCTTTTTCAATGTTGTTTTTGAAGTTAGGCATATTGTGCTAATTAATGAACCTCCAGTGGGACATTTGAAGACATAAAATGAATTAYTACAAATAATGCTGCCTTAGAATAGGAGCATTTAACACAGATCTTTTGAAGATGGTAGAGTAGTGCAAAAGGTGGTGGTAGGTGGTTAATCAAAAAACAATACAAGAGAAAGAGAATTTGATTAGAAATTTTCCTTTGTCTATCACCAAACATTGAATATATATGAAGTAAGAATTAGGGCAGTTGTTGAAGTGCACATTRTTTCTTTTGTAGAATGAACACTAGAAGTTTCACAAAATGATTGTGTGTTAAACACATGTATATGTTGCATGTACAGCCAGCCACGGGAAGCAGCTAGGAGCCTGGCAGTTCCATGGCAGTGAGAGAAAGGCTGTACTTGACGATATATAGTCCCTTCCTCAGAGTTCAGTGAAAATTGATAGGAAAAAAGAGAACCTGCCTATGTAGCTTTAAATTCCATTTGCTTGTTTCGTAGATTAGCAAAAATGAGTGTTTGGGAAAAGCCAGTGGCATCATTCTTTCTGCTTTTTGTTTTCTAATGTTGGCTTTTCTTTTTTTTTCTTTTTTTTTTTTTTTTTTCCATGATTGTGTTGCTTTCAACAAAGAGCCTGGGTATAAGAAGATTCACCTCTGCTTCTTTTGTTGCTTTTTCTTTGCTGGAGTAGGTTGTAATCCACTGTAGTTATGGGAGCAAAAGTGTGCAGCCGGATCCATGACTAAAACTTGGAATATTTATTTCAGCTGACTCTGCAGAATTCTAGTTCTTCAGAATTTTTAAAGTCACTAGTGTTTTTCAACCATTTAGAGCCAGCTGCTGCCCTCTCCTGCAAGGCAGTGGGGGCTTTATGTGTCAGACTGAGTCATTCAAACAGGGCAAAGGTCTGCCCAACCAAGGGCTGGACTGTGACTGTGGCTCCTCCATGCATGGAAGGCACACTCRTCTTCTAGGGGCAGCTGAAGAAAATGTCCGATGCTGCTTCTTAGTCATGCAAGAGTTCCCTTTCTTACCTCCTCTGTCCTCAGAAACAGGACTAGCAGTTTGTTTTGAACTTGGAGAAGAGCCTAACCATCAATACAACTTTTACAAACTGGGTATTGTTGTGTTGGTTGTAAGAATAAATGCAGAGACATAAAAACAAAATGTTTAAATATGCAAGTAATCAGAAATCTAGAGAAAGGTAACACAGTTTTTAGACTGAATGCTTGAATTCTAGGTCGTGGTGAAAAACACTCGCTTTCAATGTAAGTGGTGGGACAAGGATGTATTTGCATATCTTTATTTGAAACTAAAAACTTGTTTTCAACCACCTTAGATTGAACAGATTGAGGAAGGAACTCCTGGAAGATTGAAAGTTACAGCTCAGTCCACAGCTGGGAACCAGATAATTGAAGGGGAATACAATACTGTGAGTTCTTCATAATAAACTCTCTACATATGTAAAGAACATGGAATACCTTCCATTTAATGTTAAGACTTTGTGGGTTGTTTTTATTTATAGATTAAATTATTCTTTTATTTTTTAATTATTACAATATGCACGCAGTCATCAGAAAATGTGTGAGAACTCTAGAATCCATTCAGGTAAGCCCCAAGTACCTTGCCAAATCACTTGCATGCTTTTAAAAACTTTATTTTCTAGCTTTGGGATGTAGAGAAGCTTGGTCATGTGAAATTCATTGCAGAATTTGTCTCCAAGGAGATATTTGTCATAAACTATAAGTAATGATTTATAGTAGCTTTCATAGTAACTGAAGCCTGCTGTTCTGAAGCTAGCGAAAACCATGACCCCTGTAAGAGCTAAGCTCAGTGTTATGTTTTCTCAGTATCTGTTTTGATGCAGCATCTTCATGAATACACCTAATGCCCTGTGGCAAGTTAGTCAGAGAGAACTTTATTACACACCTAAAATAGTAAAATTGCATGGTGAGTGCATATGCCTTTATATTTGTGATTGGTTGTTTCCATCACCTCTCACTCCGCTGTTTTTCTTAGACCTTGATGCTGAAAGGAAAAAAGTTGTGAATAAACTGTTTTGAGCTACTCAGAATGCATAAAGATAAGCATTTGCGAGCCTGGGACTTCAGACTGCAAGAACCCTGTGCCAGTGACCTTGCCCACCTGTATAGTGCTTGAGTTGTTCCATAACAAGGATATGCCACAGTGCCTATGAGAAAGTTAAACAATAACAGTAGTGCTGTTGCACAGTGTTTTAGGACTTTTTTTTTTTTTGGGGGGGGGGTCCATGGTAGTGAAAGCTTTTTTGTCTTACAAATCAGTGCTATCCTTTCTTTTAAGGAAATTTCTGGTTTCTCATTGCTATTACATCTTTCCCTGGAATGCTGTCACTCAGTATAGAAGCTGTGTGTGACTCATTTGAAGATCTTT
The DNA here is from genome assembly GCF_003343005.1 of Rhea americana. Classification (NCBI taxonomy): domain Eukaryota; kingdom Metazoa; phylum Chordata; class Aves; order Rheiformes; family Rheidae; genus Rhea; species Rhea americana. Next base: position 3,089,169 of record NW_028186967.1, read on the forward strand.
ACCTTTGAAGGCTGGCATGCTTGATCACCTAAGAGACTTGAGGCATGTCTCAGACTTCTTCGGCATGGTTCCTAGTTGTCATATGCGAAGCACTGTGTAATTACGTGGGCAATTGTCCAAGACTGCAAAGCAGAGAGCACCTTTCCTTTGTGATAGCATGCATTTGAATTTGTTCTGCTTGTTAAAGTAGCCAAGTTGGTGGGAATTTACCTTGGTCTGTCTATCATTCTGAACAAATGTTGGTTTGCGTGGAGATACTGTTCTTTGTCAGTCACTTGGTTGAGAGCCTGTATAAGTAAATGATGATGTTTTCTGGTCACAGCAAAGATCATTATACACTCTTTTTATTTGTCTAAGCACCTGAGTTTTCTTCCTAAAGAGGCTTTTACTTATAGATCAGTTCATGGTCATCTTTTTGGTAGGAATACGATATAACACTTCAGTATGAAAAGCATGAGGAAATAAAATAAAGTAATTTGACCCTAACCAATTTGTTTAGAAAACTCTTGGGGTGTTTTTCCAAGAAAGATTTGCCTATATTTAATCTTAGCAATTAAAACTGATACTGTTAGATTACAGTGAAGGTGTGCCATGTCTTGAACTCTGGGAGATGTACAATGGGTGCCAAACATTTTTATCTTAATGTGACTAAGCCAAAACTACTAGTAGTGATGAAAATAAGATAGCAACATGCAAATGCACTTTTGAGGTTTTAGGAAGTAACACATGCATTGCTATTTTGCAGGTGTTGCTAGCAATTGGAAGAGATGCGTGCACAAGAAAAATTGGTTTGGACAAAGTTGGAGTGAAGATCAATGAAAAGTAAGGAGAGATATCTGTATAGCACTGACTACTGAGCTTGTGTCATTTGCTATTGCCGTGGCAGTGGAACCGCATGCACATTGAGYTGCTTTGAGGAAATAATTTTTCCCTTGTTTGCTTATACTTGGATAGGAGATTATTTGGCAGATAGCTGGACTTTGTAACACAATATTGCCACATATGCTTTTTTGATACTGAAATGTCAATTCCTAAATGCCAAGAGTCAAATACATCTGTTCTGTTCTGTCTAGGTTCACATACCAGAGTCTATCAGCATGTTTCAGTGATTGGACTTTTTAGGATCTGTCAGTTGTTCCCTGTACTCTTTTATTACTATGTCTTTGTTTTTACATCTGCCACCTCTTGCGGAGTGGATTCATTTGTTTGTACAAATGAAATKAATACTTTTAATGTGGTGGGTTTTATTTACAATTTCTTAATGTAAATGCTGCTGTATATCTATTTTGGGCTCTAAGGTCAAAGTAGCATTCCTTAAACTCACAGTTGGAGTTGACGATGTGTTTTAGTTTTTTGGAGGAGTTTCTTTTTCAGTCTTAGAGCAACCCCTGGGAACAATCTGTTTCTGATAGAGAAGTATTTCATATTTGATGCTGTGTGGTGGCTGTGCCAGGGAGTAGACCTACTGGTAACATTTTCAGTATTGGTAACTTCATAATATCTAGACATGAGGGACCCAGACTGTGCTCCCCTTGAAGAAAATGAGCAGGACCATGAACTTTACTTGTCTGTTGGAGAGCAGTGCAGAGGACAGCTTGTGTATGATCACAGTGACTGATGTTGCTAGAGGGATTTGTTGCAGTGTTATTTATAAATAAAGTGAGAATTTGGTTCCCCCCAAATTGGCAGACCCATGCTGTCTTGTAGAGCAGTACATATCTTCCTGACTGCTGTTGACTTATGTTATATCTTCATGATGACTATTACCAGCTTAATAGAATAAAACTATAAAATTATTAGTCTAGACTGTTAATAAGAGCAAAATCAAGAAAATTGGATTTTAATATTGGAATCGCTACTGGTCCGTCTAATTTCTTAAGTAACTGTATGGCTGTTTCTATGCCTATTTGTGTAGGCATACACAAATATCCCTGTTACACGTGTTGCTTGTGGTGGATACTGCGCTATTTAATTTATTATGAAAGTAGGAAATACTAATRATTATAAACATTCATTATTTCAATACATTTAACACTAAAAAGCTTGCTGACTGTCCCTTGAGTAAGGTATCAAATAGCATGACCTGCCTCTGTGTAGAAGCCTGAAGGTTAAGTTTATAGAAACTACTTCAGCAAGGGGGTTAGAATTTCAGCAGTGGAGAAATTCTTTCATCCTACAGCTTGAGTGGGAGAATGTCTCTTCCTGTGATTTCCTAAAGGTTGCCAGTACTCAGYTTAGCTGGTAGTAAAGTATGCCAAGGAAAGGATTTATGCCTCACCAAAGAAATAATTTGGGAGATTAATCATAGATTCGTGGGCCTCCTCCTTTCCCAGTTTGTAAATTTCTGTAGCTTTTCTGCACTGGTTTACATTCTTGCCCAGGATTCTAAGATCATGAACACAACTTGTTTCCCTTGTATTTCAAGTATGTGCTTCTGTCTCCCGCAAAAGCTATTTACCACTCCAGTCTTCACAATAGAATACTTGTATCTTTTTTTCTTGTTAATGCAAATTGTAGAACAGGAAAAATCCCTGTCAATGATGAAGAGCAAACAAATGTGCCGTATATTTATGCTATTGGAGATATACTACAGGACAAGCTGGAACTCACACCAGTGGCAATCCAGGCAGGAAGACTGTTAGTTCAAAGGCTTTATGGTGGATCAACCATTAAGGTGAGTAACCAGTTGCCTGAAACACTGTTGTTGCTCTAATTTTAAGTGCAGTGTGCAAATTTGTTAATGGAAAGCTCTTAGTAGGCTGTTAAGGATTACCTTCAATGATTGCTTTAATTTTCCCCTCACGAAGGTATTACTGTGGATATGTTCTTCTTATAGTACAGGTTGAAATTAATACCTTATGGATTCAGTAATAGTCTCTGTTTCCCAGTAAGAGATTTTATTTTTCTCTATGAGTATAGTAATAGTAGAATTAACTGAGATTATTTAATAGAACTAACTGAGATCATTTTAACGGTACTGCCTTCCCTGTAAATGTCAGCAATCACCCCAGTTTTATTAAATTCATTAATTCACAATTCACTAACTCTTACCTGCGTTCCCTAAGTAGGATGTAAAAGGAGTTTGTGATGCTCTTAACTTTCAATGCTATTTGCACTAATAGTTTAGCTTCCCATTCTTGTGTTTTCATTGTAGTACATACTGGGTTCTATTGTAAATTAAGTATAGAGACAAAGAGAGATCAGATGTACCAATAGATCRACACACTTTTCTACCTGAGAAATTGAATTCCTCAATTCATTGCTTACATTTCATACTAGCATCATTGTGGCTTGCCGTCAGGCCGTGTTAGTCCAAACAGGAGTAACCTGGTACTAATTTACACCATATCTTTAAACCAGGAAGAAAGGAAAGTGCCATTAAAGAACTGTTATCCAAGCACCTATTGATGTGGGTGTTTGTCTCTCCCTCACAACCATAGGGCATGAGCATAAAGGTTTTCTCTTGTAAAACAACTATACTCATATTGGCTTCAGTTGTCAGAYAGATTTAGAACTTGGTTGAGTTGTTTATTTTGGGTTGGCAGGTATTGCGGTAATAAAATTCTGAATCAGTGTGCATAATATCGTTACATCAGCCAAGCGCACTTTAAGAAATCTGCAGGAGTCAGGATTTTTTTTCCAATACTAGGAATATGTCTTAATTTACAGATTGTGCCAGATAACTGTTTCTCAAGGTATTAAAATCTTCATACTGCCAAAGAAAGCATCATCTCTTTCAGTGAATCCAAGAAATAAGTAACTACTTAGATGGAATCCTGGCTTACACTGCTGTTTTAAGAAATGCAGAGAAAATGATTGTACAAAGCATAATCAAGTGGTGTGGGTAGGTGAGGAGAGAATAGTAAACAGAATCTTAGTTGATCCTCGGTCACAAAAGAGTTGAAATTGGTAGAAACTAAAATTAGTAGAAGTTAATTAGCAAAATTAATTAGAACTGACCAACTTGATAGTTTTCTACAATAAAATGTCTAATTCAGTGGAGAAGGAGAGAACAGTAGATATTGTTTATCTTGACTTTAGCAAGACTTTTGACACTSTCTTCTTCTGAAGAACATTATCAGCAGGTTCAGGGAGATGATTCTTTCCATCTGCTCAGCGCTGATGAGACCACATCTGTGTCCAGTTCTGGGCTCCCCATTACAAGAGGGACATTACCATACTGGAGYGAGTCCGGTAAATGGCCCTGAAGGTGATTACAGGACTGGAGCACCTGACATGCAAGGAGAGGCTGAGAGAGCTGGAACTGTTTAGCCTCAAGAAGAGAAGGCTCAGGGTGATCTTATCAATGAGTGTACAAGCCTGATGGGGAGATTAAAAAAGATAGAACCAGACTCTTCTCAATGATGCCCAGTGACAGGACAAGAGTCCTGGGCACAAGCTGTGATACAGGAAATGCCATTTCAACATAAGAAAAAAAATGTAGTGTGAGTGTGGTTAGGCACTGTAACACATTACTCAGAGAGGCTGTGTGGAGTTTCCATCCTTCGAGATGCTCAAAACCAACTGGATACAGCCCTGAGCAAGGAGGATTGGACTAGATGATCTTCAGGTGTCCCCTCCAGCCTCAGTGGTTCTGTGCGTGATTCTGTATAACTGATATAACTGGCAATATAAGTTTGCAATGACACACACACACACACACACAAACATACATACACACACACTTATAGAGGTATAGATATAGCATTTCCCCCCTTCTCTTTTCAATGGTCCAGAAGGAACCACTGGAACACTCTAAAGCTCCAGTGAAGTCAGCAGCAAGTGTTTGGCTTCCATGGTATGTGATGAGGCACAGAGTAACATCTCCAGTTTTCACTATCCTCCCCTGGCCCCCCCTGAAATGGTTCTAGTTCRTGTCTTTGGTTCTTTGACATGTCTTAGGCTGCAGTTGATTATAAAGAAGACAGGTTTTGGGTGATGGTGTTGTCTGTGTAGTGTTTTCCGCTAAAAAAGTTGAACAGAAGAAGTTGAACAATCTACTTTTAATCTGATACATTTTAAAGCAGGGCACTGAATTTCCTCTTCCTTGTTAATCCATGCATGTTAATGTCAGCATGGCTTTAAACTGTCTTTTTGCTGGTGCTCTAGTTAACACCTCTGAGAGGGACATGACCCAGGAAAAAAAAATATGYGGCTTTCAGAGTTATGAATAACTCAGCTTTTCTTCCTGTGTTTTAGTCTACTGAAGTATTAGCCAGTGCGCTGCTATATTAATGATATTATGTATTTTTTGTTTTGTTTTGAACTACTACACAGTGTGACTATATGAATGTTCCAACAACAGTGTTCACTCCTTTGGAGTATGGAGCCTGTGGGTATTCTGAAGAGAGTGCAGTGGAGAAGTTTGGGGAGGAAAACATTGAGGTAAATGCCTTCATTTCATCTGGATTTTAAGTTCCAAATAGGTAATTTAAAATAACATTAAGAGTTGGTTAAAACAGCATTATGTGCTCTCATTTAAGGGCAAGAGGATACTAGGTACTTTTTTGTCTTTCAAGCAGTCCCTAAACATGTTCTAAAAATAGTTTCCGGTTCTGATAGTTCTAGTTACAAAAATGTTCTTTTTTGGGGAAAGTGGGCTTGTAGGTGAAATATTTGTTAAAAAAGGATTCTTTGTCTCTACAAATACTTGAGGGATAAATTAAAGGTGGATTTGTGTTGGAAGCAGTAAATTGGTTTAAATGTCAAAGCTGAGGTTCTTTTAGTTATGGTGCAGCGAATTCCTTGCCGGGGTGAATTTTCCTTTATAAAGTCAAGCAATGTTGTTGCATTCATTTTTGCTGTTTATTTTGACTATGCAAGCAGATGTGTGCTTAATTTTACTTATGTGAGTAGTCCCTTTTCATTCACTGGGATAGCTATCAGGAGTGAAATTAGACATATGTAAGCACTTACTGCCTCAGGCTGTTCTTGCAAAATAATGTGCTGACCAAGAGTATAAAAAGTGGGAGAGAAGGGAGTCTCACAGTAAATTGAGCTTCTTTTATGTCCTGTGAAGGTCCCTTGAGGAGCCTGATTTGGAGAAATAATCAGAAAAGTCRCAGTTCATAAATTTGAGAACTTGTCTCCCTCTTACGTTTATTCAAATACACTTTTTGAACTGGAGTATGGAGAAAAAAAATGTTACTTAAAACTGCTGTGTCAAGTACTTTTAAGATCACTATAGGGCAGGGGCTGAAGTTCTCTTCTGTCTACAGAGTTTGTATGCACACAGGCAAATATTTGTTATTTAGTCAAATTCTTGCTGTTACATGTGAAACACTGGACCTTTTGTTGTGGAAAATGCGCCTGCCATTTTCAAAGTCATTTTTGAAAGTGTGCTTTCAAGTATCTGGAAACATTTATATTCTGGCTAAATCCTAATTTAGTTTATTCTGGTCTCCTTATCATGTCACTGTATTGGCTTTTGCTTTTGTTTTGTATGCTTCAGTAGCATTATGGAATTGCTTTTGTCGTCCAGACCTGCTAAACTTTGGTGTTGGGTAACAGAATGTTTATAAATGCTTTATAACCCCATTAATATGGAAAACAGTGAGTTGTCTCTCCTTATTTGTGAAGTGACATATTATTACTAGAGCTGCAATTAATTAAAAAATTCTCTCAGATAGCAATCAATTTGAGATTAGTTTATAATGAGAGATGTAGGGAGTTCTGGGTATAACTGTTCCCTTAAAACATCCAGTCATTTTCTGATATGTGCTATGCAGGTGGATGGGTAGATTTATCCTCAGTTGGGCATCTGTCCAGTGATGTAGGTTGGTACAGTCAGAAAATGTGGTTTTTATGTGCACCATACATTCCTTTCCATTTTGCGGTGATACATAATCTGAGAGAGCCTGGAAAAAAAGCATTCCTTGATCTCTCCAAAATCTAGGCGCTGTGGCTATTTCTTTCCTTTTAGTGTACTTAGAAATATTTTCCCTCCGTCCCAGATAGACCCAGCGACAATACAGCTTTACACAAGGGAAGCTGCTATTTGTCTGCTTTAATGAGGGCATGGTGAACTGCAGCCTGGATGTCTGATATGCTTATGGCTTCTTTTTTAATTATTGGATGACACTAATGCTTATTTCACAGTGGCTTCTTTATTTGGTTTCCATCAAGGGAAAAGATTCTCACCCTGATTTTGAGTATTCCCAATTCTGTGTGTATGGTGATTGCTAAAGAAGAGATACTAGTTAATGGTTCATTCCTGTGCCGTGTCATGATTGATGAACGTTTTTACAGGTGTGATATTTCCAAAGCCTCATCCTCCTGAGTCTGCTGCAATTGCAGGCAGTGGTAAAGCTCCATCTTTGGAAGCAGATGATGCAAATTTAGCAGAACTTGGCAGTTTTTTGGAAGATTATCTTCTGTGCTGTGAAATTACAGATCTTGAACRTCTTTGTTGTATTTCCAGGTGTACCATAGTTATTTCTGGCCACTAGAATGGACTGTCCCATCCAGAGACAACAATAAATGCTACGCAAAGATAATTTGCAATATTCAAGATAATGTAAGTGTATTTTTTCTCCCTCCAGAGAAAACAACAGCTACGTGTTCTTGTTAGGGGCCATTAATACCACAGCTATAAATAGGGTACTTTTAACAAATTACAAGTGAATTTAAATTTCTCTACCTTTTTGAAATCTTGCATATTTATAATGAGCCAGTGTTTTTGTTTATAGAAAAATGTCTCTTAGTAAAATACAAAATCCTGAAATTGCCATTGATATATTTTTCATATATGTGAAATAACTAGAAATTGTTAAGACTTTTCATTAACTTTGATTGAATCAACACATGTAAAACATGTCAGAAGTTTTTATCTGTTGATCTTACTCCCCCTCTCTAAACTTGGCAKTTTTTTTCTGGGGAATTCTTCGCTGTGAAATTAAGGTCGCTCAGAACCTATTACATCTTGTGACCTCTACAAATGCATGTGCCTATAAAACTCTCGAGTTCATTCTAACAAGATTAATCTATCTTGCCTGCACAAATCTCATTTTCAGTGATAACGCCAGGATTATCCTTGGACTAGGATAAAACTAGGATAAAACTTCCTGGTTATGGAAATATATAGTACCTGCTGAAACACAAGCAAAATTAGATTGGTTAGGAAAATTGATGTGCTCCTCTCTGAATGATCRTCATCTGTTTAATAAAAACTTTGTTGGATTTGAATAATTAATGTGCTGATAAGAATGTATTCTTGTTAAGGTAGTGGCGTAGAACTACCAGTTCATACTATTAAAATTTGGRATCTATTTTATCTGTTTTCTGTTATCATCAGATACTGATTTATCTTCCTGCAGTTTTTTTGATCAGCATGTCACACATTTTGTAAAGTCTACGAACATAATTTTGCCCATCTCCTTTTCCTGGAGGAATTTACATGACTGTGGAAGCTGTTTTAGAAGCCATGCTGATGTTCCTAATCCAAAGTTAGCTGAATAAAAATGGGAAGACTTAATGGGGCTTTAAAGTGTTTCATTAATTTTGTTTCCATTTCTTGTCCTGAAAATTAGGAATGCATTTAAACATCTAGAGGTGGAGTTGAAAGTTATTCAGAATATGAACTTTGTTCATTAGCTATATAAATTTATAGTGGAAATTAATTATCCCAATTTCATTTGTTTGTTTTTACTTTTATATATGTACACATTTTTAAAGGGAAGTTAGGACAGTTCCATTTTGGCTATTATTTAATTTTAGGTTTTCTTCTTTAAATCATAAGGTAATTCTCAGTCCTCATACTTAGTGGAAGAAAAATAACCTTACAGTGTACTCAGTACCACACATCCTTATATGCATTTGGAGGAAGAACAGATAACTTCTGATGCCAAGTGGGCTAGATCTGTGCTCAGCAAAATCTATTTAATACTGTGAAAGCCAGTGAGGACCACGGTAGTTGGCATTTGCTAAATGAGACAAGTTTCTTTAAGTCAAGTCAGCATAACTTGTTCTCCTGAGTTTTCTGCAAGGATATATGCTGCAGTTCTACATATTTTTTCAATTGAACAGCAGTACCAATGAGAGAAGTAAAGCATGAAGAGATAATATCTTCATTGTAGACTGATATCTTTCAGTTTGCTTTGCTAATCTCTAGATATATTATCTCCCAGCGACAGCGGGTGCCGCAGAAAGAGCTGTCTTCAGTCTGTTTAGAATGTGCCTCTTGTCACATCAGTTAGCCAGAATTTTAGCTTATGACCCTTTTTACATTAGCAGCTATCAAACTGTTCTTCAAAAGAACAAAGTTCTTCAATACATGTATTTCATATAGCCACCTAGTGTAGGTGCCCTCATGTTGCAAAWCTTTGTGCGCTTGCCTGCCTTTACRCAGGCATGCAGTCTGTTGGAATGAGTGGAATAGATTGCCTGAACAAAATTCAAATACATGTTTGCAAATTGGGTGTACATGTTAATCAAGCATAGATTATACCATGTGCTAAATTTATATGCTCTTGAGGTAAGCAGATGAGTTCTGCACAAAACTTTGCAAGGAAGATGATTCTTAAGTTGAATTTTTTCCGTTGCAGAGAGAGGACAAAATGATACCTGCTGTGTCCCTTCTCTTGGCATTAATGATAATTTAAATTTGTGCGTTTACATTAATTTGTGGTGTATTTCAGGGACTGATGAAATTATATACTTTCAGTAAAAAAAATATAGAGAGAGAGCTTACAGGTTGTCTAAAGAGAACTGGATGCATGAGTGTGTTTCCATTTGACTGTTTCATTTCCATTTAGGAGAGAGTCATTGGTTTCCATGTCCTTGGTCCAAATGCTGGAGAAGTTACCCAGGGGTTTGCAGCTGCTATTAAATGTGGAATGACAAAAGAACAATTGGACAGCACCATAGGAATCCATCCAGTCTGTGCAGAGGTTTGTACACAAAGTCACCTTCATATCCCAGCTTTTGTAACATTCTGGGATAAGATGTTGGAAACCTGAAAACCAGAATTTATTAAAATGTATGGGGAAGTGGGAATTATGCGGGGGAAAAGCGCAAAGGTGATTTTTTATTTATTTTTTTATAATTAGGAAATTATCATTTGGATTTAAGCTAGGATTTTACCTGGAATTTTTTAAAGCTTATTAATTTGCTTAGTGTTTATTGAGTCCCCTAATCCAGTGCTCCCTCTACTGGGGACTATAGAATTTTCCTCCCACTCAAAAATCCATTTATAAAGGCTTCAAATACTGTTTATACTAAATTGACTGTCACGGCTTATTTTTTAGCTCATAGGAGCAGGCTTGTAGGCCTACTCAAAATAACCCTAAAAACTGGTGCCACAGAGCAGGACCAGCTACCTGATGATTTTTCTATTAAATTCTGCCCTTTTAAAGATCTCTCCTTTACCCACTCTCTGTCTTTGCTTTTAAAATGAAGCACAGGAAGCAGCACAAGCATTTCTTCTTGTGTTTGTCTTGCTGTTCCTCCTTAATGAAGACCTGAACTTTCTTCAGAGGGTGAGGGACAGCTACTCTTTGGTATAAATCAGAGATGCTTCACTGATTTTAGTGGTACTATGACCAGTTTATATTAGCTGAGGATCCCTGCAAGCTGTGTGACATCTGTTAGTAGGTCTTTGTACAGAATCTTTTTTTTTTTTTAACCTATATATATTTTGGCTACAAAGGGGAATAGCACCAGGATGCCAGTCTGCAAAAGTGAAGTCGAATTGTCTGTTTTGTTTTTCCAAAGTGATACAGTGTGAGCAATATAACATGAGCTCCATAAAGTATAGAGCTGCTAGCAAGTTGAGTCATCTTTGAAGCATCTGCAGTGAAGATTCGACCCTTTTCTGTAATACTATGTTATAATGGTGTTCTTGGAAGCACTTGAAGCCCTTGAAGTGGGGGCAGTAAGTTCTTATTCTGTCGGAGGTCCTTTAGAGGTGAAAGTCTGAGTGAGGCATTCAAACCTGTGAACTCAAGTGGGATATTAACATATGCAGTGTGAAGAGAGGATGATAGTCATAATTTATTCTGGACATATGAGCTGCTAAAATTGAAACTGAATAGAATGATGATTAGGCATAAATTAGGTAGATAATTTTATCTAATCATATGTATTGGGGTGCAGGAGGAGGAAGTTGGCTCAGGAGGAATACACAAATTAAAAGCTCAAGAGAGCAGCGATCTTTTCTACTGCCAGTATTCAAAAGGGGTTTTTTTGATGGCTGTTACTTAATCTCATCTCTTATACAGTCAACAAACATGGAAGTGCAAGGATGGTAGTCTTTAATTTTAAAAAATGCTTTAAAAATGTTGGCATTTGTAGGTACTGTGCATCTCTAGATGAACAGAATGATAGATAATATCAGCTCTCTCTCTCTCTCTCTCTTTTTTTTTTTTTTTTTAATCTTAGACCTATGAAAAGGCTAAGGGAATGGAAGTTTGATTTCAAAAAGAAAGTGATGATACTGTTAAGTCAAATACAGCCATCTTCACTGGCATTATGACCATTTAGTTTCACAAAGAGTCTCATGTGAAACACAGTATTACTGAAATTAAAGATGACTGTAAGACAGGTTCCTGTTTCTCTCTGCTTACAAATTAGAGCCAAAGTTTGCTTTCCTTGTTTGAGCAGCATCTTATTTTGCAAAGAGTCTGAGGCCAAAATGGAAATTTTTGCAAGGTAAAATACAAATCCCAGTGAATGCAGAGTGATAAGACCTTGGCCTTACAGAGAATTGCCTTTCACCGCAGACTCTACTGCACTGCTTGTAGTACAAGCAGGTATAATTGAGCATCTATGATGAAAGAAAAGTGTTTTTTTGAACGTTGGGGTGATTCTGTGAGTTAGCTAATGATTGCTTTCCAGTTACTGGATCTAAGATGTAGTCTTCACTTGAATAACTACCAAGTTCCGTCAAAAATTCATGTTTCCAATAATTACCGAATGGCTCCCAGCTGGCTCACAGGAGTCAGGGAGCTGTGCAGTCCCCACAGCAGTAGGAAYTGGCTAGCATGCCCAGAGTCTGTGATAGAGTCAAGAAGGAAGCAGATAAAGTTTGCATGTTTTCATCTTTATTGTTATTTCAAAGTGAAAAATGAAAAATCTCATATGTTGTCAGCCTGTGGATCAGAGCTGAAGAGTTAGAAATGCTATCTCAAACCATGCACATAGTTTAAATGTATTCTGTTCCTCTGCCATATACATCAGACATGTATTTGTCTTCCTGATTTGTGCACAATGCTTTACATGCTTGTAGAAAGTGGAAGAAGTATATCATTTATTGATGATGTTCTCCAAAGAGCTGCTAGCAGCCTTAATGTAGTAAAGCTTCTGCTTAGAGAACTGCAGGGCTTTCAGATTTCCATTATCTTGAGTTACTTCACTGTTATTTGCAGAACTGAGATGTGCACATTCTTTTTTTCTATGCTAAGTTTATTCTTCCTGAGAGATGCCTTGATGACAGCTAATTACTGCAACTTTGAACCATTTAGACAGAAGTGGGTTTGATTTCCTGTATTCCTTTCTATATTACATGTATGCAAAACAATGCAGCCATTTGCACGGTAAAGTTCTAGTATTAAATAAGGTTTGGTAGATTTTTTTTCTTGAAGAATTTTGATACTTTTTAATTTTACAGTAAYTATTCTTTTATATATTTTCTTTAATATGAGTTGAAAACAAGGAAATTGGGACCTTTTTGAACCARATTTGCCAAGTCTTCCTTAGCTATTGTCCAGAAGATAAAAAAAAACACAGATATAATATCTAGATCAGCAATTGATTCCACAATTCCGTAATATCAGGAATGGTACAAGGCAAAATTTTTGTTCTCTTCAAATGCTGTTGTCTGAGCTTAACCTTGCTTTCCCAAACAAGAAGCTGTCTTTGAGTCATTAAGATACATGCTCATTAGTTGTACAGACTAGAGAGTGTTATTGCTGAGCTTGTTCCTGCTGTGCAAACATAAYGGCAGTAAGACAAAAGGTGGTATGAAGCCATCTGACATCCCTTAATTGTTTCTTCTCTGCTGGAAAAAGAAGACAATAAGRCAAATTAAAAGAACAAGGGTAGTTTTTTGTGTGTATGCTATTTAGTGGCAAGGATTTTATATGTATGTTTTTCATTTATTATTTTATTACTTTGAGTAAGAAATGGCTGCAGTTTTAAGCATTATGCCCAAGTTAATTTTTGCAGAAGATTCCTTTTAACATACTAAAAATACTCCTGTTTCTTTCTTTTAAGATATTTACCACGCTCTCTGTGACTAAGCGTTCTGGTGGAAATACCCTTCAGGCTGGGTGCTGAGGTTAAAGACCCCCATTGCCGTTATTGCCAAAGACTGACTTTCATCGCTGTGGCTGACTCGTGCAATTTGGAACAGATGTTTTGAGAGAAGTCATCATCAGAACCTCTGCAGAAATGTTTAAATCTTAGCCAAAGCGCTCCGTTATCCTATGGAGAAGAGAACTGTGGGAGTTTAGTCACTTGCGGTGATTGGATGGCAATCAGCAACGCAATGGGAATATTGACTATTGAGCTGTTGCTTGGCAGGGCATTTAACAGAATGCTTTCATGAAATCACAGCCTGCAGCCAGCATTTCCTGGTGGGCAGTGATGGAAGAACTGTTAGCACAGCTGTACAATAACTTTCTTTTCCTCTCTCTTTTGTTACCTGTACAAAGAGCTTCCTAATTCAAATGTGTTACCACAAGTTCAGATAATTGTACGGTGCCTCTGTGTACTAAGCTATAAAGCTGTAATAGCAAGTTCTGTTCATGAACAAACTTTTTATCAGATCACAGTCACACAGTGAGGTATGCCTGTGGATGGGAGATTGTATCTACATGTTTGATCATGAGGAAGAAAATATCCTTGCAGAAAGGTTTAGTACCATCTAGAATAGCATCTCTCTTGGCTTCCAAATTGACTTTGTCACAATTTTTTAGAGATATTTATTTGTGAAAACATTTTTCTTGATGAGTCAGGAAAGTATTTTTAAAGCATTATTATATAGAAAAGCTTTTTTCTGATAGTCACAACCATGCGTATACACAGATGTGATCTTTTTAGCTTTATCTTGTAGCTTATGTTATTATAATTAATTCACTATGGAACTGACAGAAATCCAATTTGGAATAAATTATTTTGACAAGAGCTTTGTAGAGCTTCATTCAATTTGAATAAATACTTTCTTTTCACGTGGGCTATCATATGCTGCATTGTGTCTGGTCTGAAGTTGCYGCTTTGAACACAGCAGCATGGAGGCAGTCCTTCAGGTTCGTTGAGCTGTGCAGTCAAAAACAAACTAACCAAACAAAACATCTCACCCAGCCTCCAAAAACCGTTTGTAAAATCTTCTAGGTAGACAAGATTTAAAGCTATATTTAGTTCCACATATGCTTTGTTTTGTATTTGATTAAGAAAACAGTACTTTTTAAACAGATTTCCATTAAAAATGACAAACAGACTTACTTTCTTGAATATTCCTCCTGTGCTGGATAAACTGCATACATATTTATCAAGAAATGGTAAAGTGCCTCTTTGTAATGGAAATGAACCTGCTTTTTGATCTGGTTCTTCATTTCCTTCTGTTTTAGCAGGAGGTTACAGATTACTAATAGTTCTTGGTCTTGGGAGTTCAGTGTTGCAGCATGAGTAAAAGTTTAAATTATCCAGCTCCCTGAGCAGAAGACGTTATGCCTAAATTTCTACCCAGTAACAAATTCATTTTTTCTACTGAGTTTTCTATAATAGTGCTTTAAGTTATTTTTATAAACTCATACATAACTGAAGGATTTTTAAACATGTTTTATATGGAATCAGAACAATCTGTGGTGTTACTTTTCTGGCCAGTTCATTGAATACATGGGATGTTGCACAGATGCTCAGTTTGATGGATCTTCCAAGCAAAGAAATAGTGGTTTCTTTATTTAAGGCCAGAAGAGGCCACTTTGAAGAACCTAGTTGTGATTTTTTTTTTTTTTTTAATCTTTTGAGTTTTGAAGGTAGGTATTACTTGGAAAACTGGGCTTGGGAGGTTTTTTGTGTGCATTTTTTTCCTCTTAAAGATATAAAAAGGATATACTTAAGGCATGAATTAGTGATCTAACTTCAACTAACGTAATGTTTAACAGTGTTTGCACTAGCTGCGATATGTAACTTCCGAAAAAAMCAGGAATACAGCTTCATGAGCTGTTCAGCTATGTAGTTGTTCATACTTGGGCGCAGAGATACCAACATTTTCAAAGATGTCTGTAAGAAAGTCAGATCTTGGAGTGTAGGAATTACAGTAGGTATGAGCTTGGCTTTGCAAGGTTGGACCATATACATATCTGTCCTTTTTCATGAGTCATATCCTCATTAATAATGTACATTTTCCAAACTACTGACTTATTTATAATTTAGTAGATTTTTTTTTTCTTTAAAACTGTGAAATTGTGTGGGTTTTTTTTTTTTTTTTTCCTAACGTTTCGTCTTTTCTCCCCAGAAGGAAAATGCTTTCTGGTGTGTATTTCAGTATCATCTCTGCATGATGACACATATATTATATGATAACATCACATAAGGCTGTTTTAAATGCCAAAGCCAAGTATTTAATGTTTGTATCAAATTAAGCATACATTTGGTCATGTATGCTTTGGAAATATGTACTAGAAAATGTAATAAATTAACTGGTATTTATATTCATGCCATGTTCTATTTTTTATTAATTATTAACATTTCTTGGAACTCTTACCAGAGTGTAAGTCAAAATTTTAAGATATTTCACATGAAAATGCAGACAATCACCAATTTTTATAAACTTTAGCAGGGAATTACAGTTCACTGACAGTTCCAAAAGTTGCTGTTTTTAAGGTTCTGTCCCTGCTTTTATTTCCTTTCCCTCCAAAACTGGTCACTTCACTTCTACTTCTCTCCCCCTTGATGTGACCTATTGGGGCAATCCTGACTTTCATATGAATCCTGTATCCAAACTTGCATCCTGCCATCTCTTCTTCCTGACATGTTGCCTGCCCAGAGTCCCAGCGCAGGAGGCTCCAGCTGTGACGTTTCCCTGATGTGGCAGGACTGGTKTCAGGTAAGGTGGATCTCATGAAGATGCCATGGCCGCTGGAGATTTCTTGGTCTGGGAAGACATTGCTCTGCTGATGATCAGCGTCTCCRGCCATGACGTGCCATGCTGACGTGGCCCTTGCTGTGCAATGCTGCGCACCAGCTGGCGAATCACTGTGTAGGAGAAAAGCTGTGGCTGTGCGCTGCTAATGTGCTGTGTTGATGCAAGGCTGTGAAGAAGGTGTCAGATGAYGGAATCTCCTATGTAAGACTTGACAGACACGTTTCAGATCAAAATAAGGTATGAATCTGTATTTGCGGTGAAGTGGCAGCTCTGCCAAGAATGAGGTTTCGGGATCCCTTCCTCTCTGAAGACTGACTCTTCTGACTGCTCGGAAGTCGGTACCCCTTCTCCCATTGCTSTGAAATTCAATGCCTTGGGATAGCTGCTGGGGGTGGTTTATAGTCYGAAACAGTGATCATTTGAGAAAGGGCTTCCTGCGGCTTCCCTGTCCTTACCAACAAAGAAAACAGCTTTTCTTAACGGTAACATTTACCAATTTTTATGAGACTGGAGCTTAGTCCCTGCCTCTGATTGTGTCTCAAGTGCTCACTTGTTGCCCAGCATCTGCCTGTGGCACCTCCATGGCCTTTGGTGAAATAAAATTGAAAAAAACAACAAAACCCAACGATACGAAGAAAAGTTAAAAGCTAGAAGGGAGGTGGAGGTGGGGTTGGAGGGATTGGTGGTAGCTCTTGAAGTTGTTTCAACTCAGCCCTTGATTTTGTAGGAAAGAGAAAAAGATATCTTGCGACAATTTTGTTTTCTCAGGGAGCTTGTTTTAGACCTTGGGAGGACTTTCCCAGCAAGTATTTCCTCTGCTGGCACTTAGGGGTCAGCGTGTGATGGAAGGAAGGAAGATCCCAGAGACCTGACCAGCGTGACGTAGGTGAAAGCTACTTAGTGTTTCAGCCCGTTTTCACGYGAGGAGGCTCCTGACCTCGCTCGTCGCGCCACAGGCGACATGTTTRCAAATAAATACGCGCGACTTGTCGTCGTTTCCCCTCCGGTGCAGACGGGCTGCGACCAAGCGCTGYGCAGCCGCGGGCACGGCGGGTCAGCGCGGAGGTAGCAGAGGGGAACTGGCACCGTCCTTGTTTGTGTTTTTCTTGGCTTTGCCAGCACCATTTCTCCCTTAGCTACGTGACTGCTAAAAATAATCGCCTCGAATGAATAGCTTATGTTTGCGTTAAACTGTTAAACTTGCATCAGTCGCTCCAACGCCGCACACCAAAACTGCGGCTTGTTGCACATTTATAGCCTCCGCCAGGTTCCTTGAGGTCTCTTTTGGGTAGCTGAAGTCAGACGGATGGTACTAATTGCACCAGTTTTTGCTTTTTCCGGGGCAGCACTTCCTCTAATCAAAAAGCACACAAACTTGTTGGAGTGGGATTTTACAGCGGACAAATTGGCAGTGCTCTGCACCTGCCGAGGTGCCGGCAAGATCCGCGGATTCGGCCGCCCTCGGGTCAGGCTGGCCCTCGTCTGCCGAGAGGGGGGCCCTCGTCTGCCTGTGCCCCCACGACGGCCTGGCGAGGCTGCCGGCGAGTGCCATGGGCTCGCTGCTTCGTGACGGGCCGGGCACGGTCGTTTCGATGGCCTCCTGCAGGCCGCAGAGCCCATGTTTCTGCCCCTCGTTCCCGTGCTCCTGAGCGGCACCAGGAGCCGACCGGGAGAATTTGGCGTTTGGTTCAAGACACTTGTTTGGAGCAACAGGCTTTAATTCCTTCTTACCTKGGAGCCATCGTTCCTCAGGCTCCGTCATTAGTTTCTCCTTTAAAGCTGGTTAACTCATGGCCATCCAACAGTTTTATCCCAAGTACGTGCCGTGGCCTGTTCCCTTGAGCGAGCAGCTCGAACCCCGGGAAAGAGCGGGGCTGGGAATCGGTGGCTGTGACCGCCGCTGCCCTCCTCTCGCCTTGCTCTGCGCCCCTCTCCTCCTGCCCCCAGGCCACGTTGTGCTGGCTGTGGGCGGCAAGAAGCTCCCCTCAAAGGGGTGTTTTGGAGCGGGGTGAATCAAAAGCAAGGAAGGGTAGTGGGGCGGCCACATCCGAGACGAACGGTGCTTCCTGAGGGTTCGCAGCCAGGCGCGGGGACTGCTGCTCGAGGAAGTCTGGTGGGCAGAGTGTGTCCCAGGGCTGGCCCGGGTGAGGAAGCCTCGCTGGGCCGCCTTGGCACATAACCTTCCCTCCGGACCGTGCTGAAAAGCTCTTATGGCCGGGGGAGAGGAGRGTGCAAAGCAGAAACGCTGCTAACCTCGTTAAAAGTGCTTTTTTTTTTAAAAAAAAAAAAGAAACAGCTTATCAACCTATGTTTTGTTTTTCTGGTGTCTCAGGCGCAATGTTGAAAGAGAATACTGAAAAATAGATGGGGGCTTGGTGCTCAGACACCTGTTGGTCTCATTTTAACGTCTTGGGCCAATTAAAGCACAGTTGTTTGGCTGGGACGTGAGACAGAAAGGAAGCTGGGGAAATTAGTCCAGGTATGTGCATGCATGCCTTTCAGTTTATGAGAATAAAAATGAATGTCAAAGCAAGAGCTAGGCTCCTGAATAGGTTGGCACTCTTGAATAGATACATAACCATCATCTGGGTAGCTTCTGAAGCATCTTTAAAGGTAAAGTCATAGTGCAAATCAAAGCAACCTGAAAAGAAAACTGGTGGGGACGTTGCCTTGAAACATCTTAAAGTGGTGTCTGTGTTTTAGACATACTGCCTCCTACAAATTAGACAGAAGAAAAGAGRTGCATTCAGGAGATGTGAGATGCTACTGTTTTTCTCATAGCACGAGGAATGGTACCGACCTGTATTTAAATCTTGCAGAGCTTTAAAAGTCAGAGTTGATACACATTCGCTTTAATCTTTTTCTCTCTTTTCTCCCCCCTTTTTTTTTCTTTTTATTAAGTGTTTGCCATTTTAGACTTGTATGGGGGAGTTCTCCTAGAAAAAATTTATATCAGTCCAGAAATCATTAAAGTTGCGGGAAAGGCAAAACGGAACCATGATTCACTGTTTCTCATCATACAAGAGCAATGGCTAACACAGTCAAGTTAGCAGGAAGTGAGTTTAAAAAGAGGCACAGAAGGAAGTTTTTTCCTCACATTACACAACTAAATGGAACTCACTGCCACAGGATGTTAAGGAGTCTAAAAATATAACTGTGTTGAAAAACAGATTAATTATATGCACACAGGGTGGGAGGTTAGTAAAATAGTGCTCTAGCTGTAGCTTTTGGTGCAGGATGCTTTGAAACYGTTGAGGGCTGGAAGTTTGGGAGGGTAACCTACAGGAAGCATCATCTGGTCCTGGGAGACAGGATATTAATTTAAAGGGATCTTTGGCATGGGTTCTTGGTAACTTCATGCTTAGAGTTCCTCTTCTTGGGGTTCTGGTTTGTTCAAGCCTCCCAAAATGGATTTATAGTTCCTTAGTGTTTTCTAGGCTCCAACTTTTCCTTCCTCCAAGCTCCTGGCTCCCAGGTTGTGCTGTGCTCTCTACTCCCAGGGATGATTTGGGAGAAGGATGATGCAATGCCTGAACTGCAAAGCTTTCTTCCTGGGCTTGTTCTCCAAAGACACCTCCAGAATGCTCAGACATTGCTGTCCTCCAGGTGCTGGCTCCACGTTGGACTTTCTGGAAGGGCTTCCTGAAAGAAGCTCTGGAAGAGCTTCCTGGGCTGCAGCATTGCAGTTGGAGAGCTTAGCTTTCAGCCTGTCCTCACTGAGCCAAGAATATGTCCTTCAGGTTCTCAATAAGCAGCCCAAAATGTCATTACAAGGGACGAACTTAAACTAAACCAACATAAATCATACTGAAAAATGAATTAAGTATCCTCCRAGGATTTTTGGAATAGTTTTACTAAACTGGTTTAAAAGGACGTCTTTAATTAAATCTGTGCAATGCAAAATATAGACAAAGCCTCTCTTGCTTTTTCTTTTAAATACAGAATCACAGAATGGTTGAGGTTGGAAGGGACCTCTGGAGATCATCTAGTCCAACCTCCCTGCTCAGCAGGGTCACCTAGAGCATGTTAGACAGGATCAAATCCAGGTGGGTTTTGAATGTTGCCAGAGAAGGAGACTCCACAATCTCTCTGAGCAACCTGTTCAAAATGACTGAAACTTTTTAGAGTAAAGTGTTTGCGTGTACGAAAGATTTCTTTTCTATGCAAGCTCTCATTAGCCCTGCAGTTTATATACAAGATGGTTTGTTTCCATGTTGGAGTCATTCGGATATTGCCCAGATGCTGCAAGGCACAATTTGTATGGTCGCTAAAAGAGTACTCTGTTCTCCTCCAGTGGCGTTGTGAGTTGAATCAACTGCAGTTGTATGCAAAAATGGTGTTACTCTTTCATCCAAGAGGGCTGTGTGTGACACTGCTTCTACATGCAGATGGTCTTGTGTGCAGCTGCAGAGAAGTCCCCCATGTGTCTGTCCTGGTTGCCTGCATCAGCCATGGTGGTCATGGAAGGATTAGAATAATGGTTTCTGGAGAGTGATTTGTTCTGGAAACCACGAGCTAAATCCTGAGCTGCTGACACACTTTTTGGAGAGAGGGTTCTCCCCAGCTGGTCCTGCATTCCTCTACTATTCAATCTGATGAATTTGAATTTTCTCTTCAGGCCCTCTCCCCTTCTTTCTGGGGATTATTCCTGAAAAGGGAGTGTGGGGGGGGGGAGAGAAGAAGGAAAAAAAGGGAAATAGGTTAAGCATCAAAAAAATGAAAAATACAACTTGGTAATGGGGGCTGTGTTCTGCCCTTTTCCCCCTCCCCAACTTATTTTCTGAGAACTGAAATCACCATCAAGCAGTCAGATGAGGAATACAGAGGAAGTGGTGCGGTGGGAGGAGAGGAGAATAGAGTCAACYCCTTTTAGTGACAGAACTAATCTGATAGATCCGCTCAGCCCGTTTCACCTCAAGAGCGGCAAAAATCAATGCTTAATATCTGAAAAAGTGGTAGCAACTATGGCTGGTGGAATTCCAGTGACTCCTTTTCCAATTTTAGTTCTAAGGGCAATGTATCGTGTCTTTGCTTCCAATTCATAACAATTTTGAAACAAAACATTAAACCCAAACGTTACTGCCAAGTTCTTTGCAGCTCCAGATTTTTGTGGGTAGGATATCTAGAGTCAGAATGAYGATGGGTCCGAAGCCTGAGCCTGGTAGCTCAGAAGCTGGTTGGTTTGCAAGCCATTCCACACAAACTTTTTGACTCCATAAGGTGTGAATCTTTAAACCTGCAGTGCTCTAAAATAAAAGCAAAATAGAAATGACTGTTGCATGTGACTCAGCTGTAATCAGCACATCTGATGTGCTGCTTTAAAGCAGAGGTTCTCATTCCCGACTGTTAGTCTCCTACCACTAAACCATGGGACATGTAGGAGTTTTCTTGCTTACCTGGAGTYAAGGAAATGGTGGCCCTGTCCCACAGCTTCAAAGCGGTGATGTTGTTGTTCACGGATGGGACTCTCCACCTCTGTTCTAGGGCAGCAGACTTCAGACAACCACAACAGCAACTTAATTGCTATGGAAATTCTTTGGATCTTGCATTTTGTGGAGAATTCTTGGAAATTTCAGCAGCTTGTTTCCTTGTGATCTCATACTTCTTGTTGAGCCTAAAATTCCACAGATGTATCTTTTGGTAGCATTTGGCATTTTCTTTGTGGCGGGTAGAAGTGTAGAGATTTATGGATTATTTTCTGAAAACTGAAGTTCTAATTCTAGTGTTCCAGATGATAAAGACAGTCAGAGACATACCATATCCGTTAAGATCTTTGTTATTACATTTTGAATAAAATTTTATCTGAGTTTTACATGATGAGAGCTTGGCACAGAGCACCAGCTTTGTCCACCTGATCCACATCCATTCCTAATCATCAAACCTGACAATAACTACTTAAGGTAAGATTTAATTTAACAGAATGTCCTACTGAACCTTTCAAGTTTTTCTATTGCAAAGCTGCTTTTTTCTTTCAACAGCATTAGTGGTATAAGTTTGGAGGGAGAGGGGCTWCTCTCACACTAAGATGAGTCAGAGTTGGGACCAGTGCAGATTTTTGTATTATTTATATTACTGTTACAGTGTCAGCCAAGACCCAAGTTGGGCTTGGTATATGACTGTGCTGGTGGTTGTCCAAATTTCTAAGCTGTCTTGTGTTGGATGCTGTAGATACAAGTTAAGTGTCTACAGCAGGTGGGATGTCTTGCTATCTAGAGACACTGCTATCTTTCCACAGGTTAGTGGAAGCCTCCACTAGCTGCCTAAGACAGATACCTGCCTTTGAGGTGGCTGAAGTAGGACAAGAYAAATTTCACCCTAGGTGGTCTGAARCTGAGGTGGAAGTAACCACTCTGGAATGCAATATAGTGACACGTGGGTTTTTTTGCTCTACCTGTGGATGAACCATCTCCATGGATCACTTACTTACTCCTGTTATTATAAATAGAGGATTTTTGTTACGATTGCACCAAGCGAGTTCCAGCTGGCATTAAAAGCTGTCACTATGGTGGGCAATCAAGCCAAATCAGAAATGGCTACATGAATCGATTTACCTCTCACATGAAGCAAAACTATGTATCAAAGCATGCTGTTATGTAGAAATACCCAAGCTCCCTCTAAATTACCCCTGCTTCTCAGCCTGGGCACTGTACTCCACCAGTATGGCTATACCACTGCTACTGCCCATGTTTGAGGTGCTCAAAAYGAGCCAGTACCCCAGGCTAAGCATAAGCCATCTTCTTCCAGCCTTTCTTTGAAAACTTGTCTTTATGTGATTGTTTGCTGTTGTTAGTAAGAGACACTTTTTTCCTCTAAGGGGCCCTAAAGACCAAATTGACTAAGCTCATATGACTTGTTGATTAAAGTCATAGTAAACAAGCATAAAATTGTACACAGCCGCCCAAACAGGATGAGACTGTACTTGCCATTATGTGCAATTCAACATGTATTTTAAATCACGTCTATTTATAACCAACTTGTTTACAGAAAACAGACCAACAGACCAATGGAGCAGTTTATAACTTTAATAAAACTTTACAGACCATCTTTTGGCATTTTCTTACGTTTCTTTGAACAGACTATTCTAGGAGCTTAGCAGAGCTGTCATTATTGACTTGCCTGAAAATTGCTGAAAATCACCCATGGTATCCTGACTCTCTGGTATATTTTTATGCGGGTGTGTTTCCTACAAGAAATAGCCAGCTTTGTACAAGTCCAGAACATTTGTAGTTATACGTCTTGGCATAAAGACAAAGCATGCTGGGAATATACAGGCATTGGCAAACGAAGGCACCTTCCCACAGGCAGCATCCTTTTCCTCTAGGAGTCATGTGGAATTAGAGTTTTGTTTGCTTTTGCATATGTAATTAGAGCTTTGTTTACAAAAAATCAGTGAAATAATTCTGTTTGAATGTTAACTTAGCAGAATGAAATCTCATTTTAYGGAGGGTATATTTGTATTTGTTTTAAATAATGCTACATTTTTCAAAAGAAAAAAATAGCATTACTATTCAAAAGTGGAAAACGACATTATTATTCACAGTGAAAAATGTCATTGCTGTGCTGATAGCTGTTGACAGGTACTTGTCATGGCTGTGTGCTACGATGTGCTAATTATTCTGAAGTTCAATCAGATGGCATTTTGTGTTTTTATTTCAACTGTARAAACACAGTATTTGTGACATGTTGACAAGCGCATGTTTAAATGCTCCAYGGATATCTTCCAAGCTTATGTGTTTTCCACTTACTCTTTGAAGAAAGATGCGTAATTAGCTCGGAGGCTACAGGATATGATGCTCATTATTGTATTTTCATTTTCTGTTCGATGGTAACTRCACAGTAGTGACACATACGAAAGTCCATCTTTAACGCTGAACGCTATCTCAATTGGATTGTAAAGATGGAGAGCACTAGCTGATTTTGCAAATCAAGAGCAGGGAACACCCCTGGTGAGGCCTTTTCAACCTCTCTTGTCTCTGCCTTGCTTCCCATTACAGGTCTAGAGTCAAAAGAAAAAAGGATTTCGATTAATTAGATACTACGAACGTCACTTAATACCTCCCTGGGGACAGACCAGGTTTTGATACCACTACAGATTGCATCTGTCGGTTTTGAGCAGTGCGTTTTGTTTTCTCCCTTGCTGTGTTTGTTCATCTCCTCAGTGTCAGGGTTATGGTGTTCAGTGATGAAACAGGCCAAATGCTACAATTGCTCTGGTCCAGCTGGAGGCAAATAAATTAGACAGGTGTAACGAGAGACAGAGCTGGGTTATCTCTAAGCTGAGTGTCCCTTTTCCCTGAACTTGGTGGGGTCTGACTCTAAACAACAGCTGTGGACTCTGCAGGTGCAAAATTCACATGCCTGTTTAGATCCTGAGTCTCGTCTCCGGGAAGAGAGCAGGACAGAAGCTTTCTCACCAGGATCATGTGAGCATTTAGGCTGCTGTGGTAAGGACTGGACTCTGCGACACAGGAACTGCCTTCTGGTCCCATTTCTTGTGGACTTGTCCTGGTATTACAAAGTGTTGTAGAGAACAGAAGACATAAAGCATGGTAATGAGGCAAATAACGGAAGACTGAATTTGCTGTGAAATTTATTTGTTATAGTTACTGTTTTTACTGGAGCTGAAAGCTGCCACATTGAATCCTTGCAGGGAGAGCTTTGAATAAACCTGCTAAYGAGAGAGATTCTGGAGAAAGAAGCATCAAGAGTATTCCTACTTTCTCCTCTGCAAGAATATTCTTCAGTTCTACTCCAAATCAGGCAGAAGAGGCCTTTGGGTACACAAAGGCATTTACACGTGCATTAGGTTGGCATCTGTCAGGATGCATTAYGTGCAATTTTATATGACTGTTGACTGTGACACTTGGGCTTTTTTCAAAATCCATTCTATGGATTGTTTTTAAAGATGGACACATTAATATCTCTCCTCTGTCAGAAAAAGAGGTTAAGTATAAATTAAGTTTTTGTTTGCTGCTTTGTTAGCAGAGCTCCCAAGCTGGCCCTTTGGCCCTAGGAGTATTCAGACTCACAGCCACGAGTGGCCATCCCGAGGCTAGCACTCTGCAGCCTGCCTTGCTTTCAGCTCTCACAAACTGTTTAGATCAGAAGTGGAGATGTCCTGTGCGGGAGTGAYTGATACTTGTGGAGAACCTAAGCAGCTGGGAGACACGATGAGCTGGTAGTAAAACATTGTGGCCTTCCTTAATTGATGTAGACGAACTAGCAACGTGCGTATGAGTCAACAAACCTCTCTCTGCTATCTGTCCTGCATCCATAAACGGTTCAGTTAGCTGTGGTCTGGGTTCAACCTAGTTGTCCATCATGGTGGTACCTCAATATGCTCCATCARAAGTAAATTTAAGCATTGTTCTTTGAAAGGGAGACCGACACTAGGTTTGCTTTGTATTTCATCTGTGATGGTCGGTGTAGGACACTGACAACTTTAGGACAATGTTAATGCTCAAGGACAATTCTGTCTCATTAATTCTTGCTATATTTAGAATTCTGAATGGCTGAAGTGCCTGTACGAATATCAATCACACTGTTTTCTTCTTCCTCTTCCCCTTTGACCTTGCAGTTTCCTGCCTTTCCTTCCCTACGCTCCATGCTGGGAAGCAAAGGCAGGCTTATTTGAAAGGGACAAACTCTGGACATAAATTTCAACTTAAACTGGGGGAGGAAAGGATCTGCCATTTGAGTTAAAAGCTTATGCAGCATCACCATGAGCTTGCCAAGATGCTCCAGCAAAGAGTACCCAGCCAAGATTTAATATTTATAGCCTGAAAAAAAAGTACGGTGGAAAGAGTTAGTTAAAAATACAACAAAGAAGAAAATCAAACATATTTCTCCTGTTTCTTCCTTTGCTTATACAAAGACCAGCCACTGTGGTATGACAGATATCCACCTTTGAGACTTCTGTTTTGCTCTGAAAGTGACCATAAAGTTATTCTGTTCTGCCTTTCTGCCTCTTACTGCTGTTTCTTTAAAAAYAGATTTTTCTCTTCATAAGACTAAGTCAAACAGTTTTGATATGTAGGCTCTTACAGTAATACTTCAGGGAAAATGCATTAATTTGTTTTCATACTCTATTTTACTGGCAGTGATCATATTATGGATATAGAAGCTGTTCCCTGCATTTCCCTGCATCGTAACAACTTTTTTAGTATAATAGCTAGTGAAACAAGTATCTTGTGGTAGAATTAGGAGACATGAAAATAATTATCAGTGCAATTGCTTTGCCTCTCATGTGGCATGCGCAGTTTAATGTGTCTTTGGCTTGTTCAAAACYGTTTTTCCAGTCCCAGTTCCCCGTATTGTGCATTGCCTGTTTTTATTAGGCAAAGGGGAAGCACTTGTCATCTTTATACAAGAAATGACGTTTTCCCTTCCCTGTAGGTCGATGGAAGGGAGCCTGCTGAGAGGTTATGGACTTTTACATGTCTTCRTTTTACACTGGGTTTGTTTATTCCTGTGAGCTTGTGGATGTCCAGTGTCCTCCTTCCAGAGCAATGCTGTGCATGTAAAAAGAGAGGCAAAGGTTCATAAGTTTCTATATATAGAAACAAGTACACACAGAGCAGACAAACAAGATTGAAATTAATCAAATTTTATTGCCAATRGACTGGGAGAGAAGAAAAATATTACCGCTTTCAGAGCACTTGAGGGGAGCTGCCATACTTTGGAGATGGCAGGACCACAGAAATAGATAAATTGAAGTTTGCACTGCTGCAGCCTGTAATATACCTGCTCTGCATATGAACGGCGAGCTTGAGTTCCTGCACTTATCATTTTGGCACCCTTTCTGCATTTAAACATTACTTTGTTAAGCCTTTCAGCTTTTTAAAGAATAGTGATTGCTGTTCTCCAAATGGCTAAGAAATGCAGGGGAAAACATGCTACCACTGCCTCTTTCATCCAGTTCTTGTGTCAATGTTTTGTGGCTATACTGGAATAGGCACTGGTAAATATTTGCTCTTCAAAAGCGGCCTGGCTGGTTGTAGACTTGCCCTCCTTCTTGCTGGGATGTTTAAGAAAGAGTCAATGAATCAATCATACTGCTCCTCCATGGTGGTCTCTGCCCTTTGTGGTTAAGAGCAGCCTGGCCACCTTCATGTTGTGAGGAGTCAGCAGTCCAGAGAGGCAGTGCATGCCCACGAGCCCCAAAAAGCATCAAGTCTCCTWCGGATGACTCATATCAGGCTATCTTGTATGCACACTGGCTCTTTTGAAGAATTGAAATTACAGCCAATATTGTTACCTATGGTTAATTGATAATATTTGGTCTGTGGGTTTTATTGACAGGAAAATAGCCTACATGGTTGGTCCAGTATCTATGTAATTTACAGTTTGCTGGAAATAATTCTGATGTGTCAAACCTGGCACATTTAAGTGATACTCTGCCCCATAAATAAATGTTCTGTAGCAACTCAGATTACTTACACAGGTATGTTTGTAAGATTTAGGGAAAAATTACAGTATTCCCCAAAGAAGGTTAGGAGACCTAATATATTTGCACTAAAGGAATGGAGTATTTTCCTTCCTCATAAATATTTAAGCAGTCTGCTTAATGGATGCAGTAGATGCATCAGCTTACTTTTATGTATATTTCTGTTAACTCAGGCTTAACAGAAAAGGTCCTCATTGACTTCTGTCTGGAAAATGACATTTGCTGTGCAAAGTAATTAGAGGCCTATTCCTGTTTTTATTAAAGAAACATTTTCCAATTGTCTTATGGGACTGGAACATAATGCATCTATATCCTACCATGTAGATTTTGAAGCAGAAATGTAAACTCAATAGCGATCACTGGGATTTGTAAAAAAGGCAGCTACAGGTTTAAGGGTTCAATACAGACCCTCCGTCTTAYGTTCCTGCAACAGAACAACATGCTTTCTTCAACACAGTTGCAAATGACAAAACCCAAYCATAAATGCATTTGCAACTGTGGAATAATCTGGGATGCCTATAAAAGTGTTAAGGTAGTTGAAACCCATAGATTTCACCTGTGAACTCCCAACATAGGTTTGAGACAGGTGAAAGGAGTGTAGTTAAACATGAACCTAAGCATTGGCTTTCTCAGAGGGTCATTCAGCCATTGGCAATGAGCCAATACCAGAACCGTTTTTAAAGTGACTGYTGGGTTGGAACTGGGTAAATGGATCACATGTTAATTAGGAGCCTGCTTAGTGTGGCAATGTCCACAATGAACTTTTTCCAAACCCATTCTTTCATGAAGATCTCAGCTATACTTACAGTAATGGCAATATAACATCTTGTTGGTTATGGATACGAGGTTTACATTTTTTAAACCAGTCTAATATTATTAGTTAAACATCAGATAAAGACACAGTTATCATGATATAAGATTCTTTGCATAGACCTTATTGCTCTATGCAGAGTAAAAATAAAGTATGTGAAGACAAGCTGGATCAATCAAAGGATATAGTTACAATGACATTGTGTTTTTTTTTTTTT
>NW_028186967.1:3117736-3126209 GCF_003343005.1 Rhea americana
GGCCACCTGAAGGTGTTCAGGCTGAGTGGTGATGGTTTTACCAGTCAGGTTAAAATGTGGACTACTGTTAGTGAAGGTGGCTGGGATCCTTTCAGCTCCACCAGCTGTAACTGTTGAGTAACTTGGTGAAAGACTTGCACTTCAGATGAGGATTCATGTCCCAAAATTCATACACATAAAAGTGTCCTTCTAATCTACGTTAGGCATCAGGCTCCCTATCACAGCTGATGGAGAGAGAGGGAGGAAGAGGCAGAGGCACCTACAAAAGACAGTTCTTCCCACTTTTCTTAGATACTGTAAGAAGGATGAATAGATAAGGTGAATCCCTTTAGTCTGTTGATGTAGTTCTGGTCAATGTCGTAAGATCTGTCCCAGATCCTGGTTATGTTTGATAAAAGGCTCAACTACAGTATTAAGCTTTCTCTGAACTATATCCCTCCGGCAACAATAATGTCCTAGGCTCTTAAAGCAGGATGACACCTTTGCTGAGCTTGTACAAGTTCACTTTTGTCTGGTATCAGGCATCGACAGCTTATAGCATCATTATGGAGGGAACTGGCCCCGTCAGTAGCTTTGTGTGGCACTCAGATGTCCACATGTCTGCACATTTAGCCTTACTCAGGATGCTCAGAAGTGGCAATGATAAAAGTCATATATATATCCCCTAATGCAGGAGCTGAGAAACTGGCTTGTCTCTTTTGCTTTTCTCTCTCTCGCTCTCTTTTTTTTTTTTTTACCCTCATTTTCCCACCCTACACACCTGACCGATGCTGAATACAGCTCATCCCTTGGGGAGTGTAATATTCATTTATAGTAGAGAAATGGTCTTGCAATCATAAAAAATTGATGGCTGTCTGAARCAGCAGTTAATCTTCTTTGAGAACTGCATCATTAACCTACAGCACAACATACACATTATGGACACATTTATAAATGAGAGAGACTGTAGATTTCAGTTTCTAATTTCCTTCTTGCAGAGACTTGTAAAAATCACAGGGAAAACATTGCCTCTGACATACTGCCTTGCTGTACTTCTCTGCTTCTGTACCTCTGTTCAGAGATGGATGGCTCTCTGTGGCTCTGTCAGTGGGTCAAGACAGAAGAGAGACCTTTTTGCTCTTCCTTAGGCAGGTAGGTGACCTTGGGCTCTCTGTACTGATGCCAGATGTTGTGCAGACACCTGTTTAGCACTGATTAGCTATCGCCCAGAACAAGATGCAAGCAATCTRTCAGGCTCAGTGGCCTGAGTACCTGGGATCACAGGCACACGAGCTGTCCAACATGTGTTGCATCCATCCTTGGACCTCAGATGTCTTGCTTTGGACATGGATATCCTGGAATACCAGGCTTCCCATCCTGACACRCTTCTGAGATGCTATTTTGTGCTAAACTTTCAACAGGGATGTGGCGTTTCCTGCCTGACTCTCTTGGCCTGCGCAAAAGGCACAGACTCGACAATATGAGTCACATAATTTGGCCAGTGGGTCATACCCATGATGTGTGACCTGAAACAGGAGGTGTGTCCTAAGCCCCACATGAGGTCACATCAATCAGTATGGGGACAGGAGTTGGGAAACATTCAACATTGGGAATGTTCGCTCTGCATCATGTTTACTGTAAAAGGTGGATTTATATTTTTCTACACAGTAAGCCCACATGTGTAAGTCCAGCAGTACTATAGCTGCACACACCACATGCTGCATCCAAGTCAGTAAGAAACTCAGTCAGTGAGAAAGCCAGCCAGTTTCATAGCATAATGTAGAACTGTCACCCCATTAACTTACTGTCTTGATGCATCTGTGAAAAGAAGGCAATAGTTGTTCCTCTGTTCATCATTTTATTTAGGCTGAAAAAATATAATGATTTATGTATTATGTAACCAATACATTGAACTGAAAACAAATGATTGAACTTTGGCCAGTTTACTCTAGCAAAGACATGCTGTTTCATGTGAATTTGTATTTTCTTTTTCCGTGAGGCATTCTGGGTTTGGTTGCTSGGTTTTGGGGGTTTGGGTGTTTTTCTTTTTTTGAGTGATAGTTAAAGATACTAACAAAGAATCGTCTTTTTACAGCATCCCATTTCTCAGGTATGTCCAACCTATTTTAGCAGTGCAGAGTGGCAGAAATGCAGATAAATTTGTCCAGCTAAAGTTCTTCCAGAGATGATGCTATGTTTCCATCTCTTTCATATAAATACCAAGCAAAATTTCTTTGAAAAGTACTGGAAGGTCACTGCTAGCAGCCTGGCTCCCAATTGCTCCTAAATACTGCGGAGTGAGAATTGCTGGTGAGGAAGCTTGCAAGTTAGAGGAAGTGGAAAAGTTACTGATCTATGGCTAAAGAGGTAAGGAATCTCAGCTCTGCTGTAGAGGTACGCTTTGTCTTTCTCAAAGACAGTGATATTGGCTGAAACTGTAACAAGTGAAAAGTGGTAGCTAAGAACTTTCTGTCAGCAAACTTCTTGTTGATCTGTGTGTGTGTGTGTGTCATTTATATATAACCTCAGACGAGCTTCCTGATATGACACAATCTGCTTGCCATTCTCAAAGTTTAAAAAAATGGTAGCAGCCTGGTTAGCTATGTCCTTATATACTTTTCTTTTTAATATATTTTTTCCAAGGCCTTTTTAGAGCCTATAATTGCAAGTGTGCAGTACATGCTTTTTTCTTAAGTAYACTCCTAAAATTTCCATTCCTCCTTGAACATTCACTATGGAAATTCATTTGGTACAGGGAAGTTTTTCTTGGCAAAATTGAGACCTGTCTTTGGGAAGTWTCATAGTACAACCAGTCACTAAAACCAGACTTTGCTGTCCCAGCAGCATACCTGTAAACAACTGGGAGTCAATAGAGAACTTAG
Source organism: Rhea americana (assembly GCF_003343005.1). Classification (NCBI taxonomy): domain Eukaryota; kingdom Metazoa; phylum Chordata; class Aves; order Rheiformes; family Rheidae; genus Rhea; species Rhea americana. Next base: position 3,120,598 of record NW_028186967.1, read on the forward strand.
AAATAGTCCTCCTCTTAGTTTTTATTTTTTATTTAGAAAGCAAGCAAACTGGAAAGATTTCTTTGCTCAGGGAAGGGAAGGACTGAAAGTACTAGTGAGAACCAAGCTTAGCACTTGTAGTAAATGTGTGAATTATATTCAGCTGTACTGATGCTCTGTGTACTTGATATACAGAACCCTGCTATTTAGTTGGACCATTCCAAAAGCTGTAGGATTAAAGTATTTTCCTTACACCCCAGCTTGCCCCCTTAACCATTGACATATTCGTTTAAGGGACACACAAACTAGAGAAAGAGTGAGGGAGCTTATGAGGCTGTGCCTGTCAATACATAGAGGGAGGACATTTKGAGCCACAGATACTCACAAGCTCTGAAGGTTGAGCTCAGGATTTTGCTGGACTCATGTGTCAGCAACAGTGGTGTCTGGGGCTTGTCTTTCGGGGAAAACCAGTGTCCGGGAAAGCTAAGCAGTGGGTTTGCAGCATCTTCTTTTCTCTGCATCATGTCCTGTGCAGGCAGTCGGTGCACCCTGAGTGGGAGGTAGGTTACCTCAGTCTTCCCGCAGGTGAAGCACAGCTAGATAGGGAGTTAATATGTTATGCACTGTAATCCACCATCTTGCTCACTGCATACCAGTTTTTTGGTGGTGCCTTAAAGGCGATATGGACATCCTCTGTGAGGGGCAAACAGTACTTATTCCTGAGGTGTCTGCATCAGTAATAGTCTGGAGTCCTGGTGCATGGCTTAAGCTATGGTTATATATGTATGTATGTATATTACAATAATACAAATTGTAATGGGAGACTGAGGCTTTTCTCTCAGCCCAGCCACTGACCTGCTAGGTTAGTTTGAGGAGGATCCGTTCTCCACAAGCCCCCATACCTTGTATTGTCTTCGTCTGCCTTGTCTATTTGCTTAGCAGCACTGCAAGGAATAGTAAGTTTTTTATGAAGTCATGACCAAAAAAGAAAATATTTTTCAAATTCTGAGTAATGGGGGCTGAGGCTGGGGATGGAAGGGAGGAGTTCCCATTTTTGGGGCAAGCATATTACATTTGTTTGTAGGTGTCGGAAATGCCATCAGCCACTGGCAGGTGATGACAGAGTAGCTGTGCTGGGAAGAGATGGAAGGTGTCACTTGAACAGAAGGAAAAGCTGTAACAAGTTTGTGTGCTGGGGGTTTTCCAGAGTTTTCCCCTATTTGTATCTCTGCTTTCAAAGAAAGCAGCTCAGGATATCTGAAATGTAGCTCAGTTACTGTATTTAACAGGCTCTGCACTGTACATCTGTCTAAGTTGGAATCTGGCATCCCAAGGAAATTTAGAGGAACTAATCATATGAGCATGGTATGTGGAACAGGAGCTTACTGTCTCACCAACATGGCTTTTAATCTCCATAGGGGTGGATCAAGTGATTTAGAGCTTGCCTTTCCCTACACATTCTACAGATCCCAAAAGAATTAATTCCTCTTTTACATGTGATAAATCCTGTCATTTGTCAGCAGCAGTAGAAGCTTCACAACCAGATCTCTGTACAAGCAGTATCTTGATCAGAACTGTRTTAAATGGTAAGTTAATGGGTCCTAATCATCCGGCTTGACGATTCTCTCCAGGGAACTGACAAATTTGTTGTCAGCAAGGGGGGATTTTGTGCTGGTGGCAGATGTCTGCTAGAAACCAAACCAAAACTAAACCAAAAATAGCTACTGGAGGTTTAATTAAGTATCACATAGAATCACACACAGAATCACACAGAACGGTTGAGGTTGGAAGGGACATCTAGAGATTATCTAGTCCAACCTCCTGCTCAAACAGGGTCACCTAAAGCACACTGCATAAAGTACATCAGGATTTTGCCCTATGGGCCTTAACAAGAAAGAGAATACTCCTTTACCTTGCTCTAGATGGAAGCTTATTTTTCTTGTTGCAAATTAAATAAAAATGACAGAAAAGGGGATAGTGAGTTATTAGAGCTGGTATCTCAGTCTGACCTTTTCCACTCCCAAATCTAATCCCAAAGAAGAAGGGTTCCTGGAAATTTAATTTTGCCTTCGAGGCTGATTAATTATTTGATCATGCAAGCACTGGCCAGCCAAACAGTTTACCTTTCTTGCATGGCTGCTCTTCCAGTTAACAAYGCAGCCTCAGAGAATAATCAGTTTAGAGTTTAAACGGAGAAGCTGAAGAGAATTTTGCACATCGTAGCTGGATTCACTCCCACACCTGTTTCTTAAACAAGTAAAAATAGATCTGTATAAACACAAAGAAGTGTTTAGCTTTCTCTCTTCACTGTTATAAACAGTTATTTTGATTGCTGATGATATGATGGGAATATTGTTGTAGCAGATACTATACAGAGCATCCCTTGTTTTTAAGTGATGTAGGTGGAACCTACAACCACCCAAAATGTCCTAGTGGCACAGGCTAATGTGCCACCAATGTGCCAAATCTGTCTGGTGGCACAAGCTAAGCAGCTGCAGGTGCTAAGGGGAAAAGGCACTTGAGGTATGCGTAATTTACAGGAGATGACCGTTTTACCCCTTGCTACCGCTCCAGTGCAGGGTGGAACTAGGCACAGCATGCAGCTGAGAGCCAGGGTAAACCAGTGATGTTGGCAGCAGGAGTTGCTGTTTGCTCACTCCCTCCTGCAGTGAAGCCTTCAGATTACTCAGCAGCTCTTGCATGAGTTGTGAGGCCTCCTCTGCATAGCAGCTGTACCACATAGACAGATGCGCTCTGTACTTGCATTGCTTGCATAACCTGTAAATGCATAGCCTTGCGAGTATCGTATTATCTCATCCTTAAACTGGACACCAGTAGGCGGAAGATGACAACTGTTTGACATGACACGATTGCTTCCTCCAAGTTGGAAAATGCAGAGATAGGTATGGCTTGTGTTTCACATTCTTACAAAGTTTCCTCAGACTTGTTATTTCCTTTATGCATAAAAAATTTGTCCAAGGAGAATTTGAAAATTTTGAGTAACTCTGGAATTTTGAGATGGTCAGCGGTCTTGCTGAATGCAACAGATCAACACYACCTGACACACAGTGTACACAGAAGTATTTTTGTCCCAGAAATTGTGCTTAGGCTCTTTAAGAAACAGCTAGACAACTGTCTATCAGAAATGACATAGACCTGGTTGATCCTTGCAAGGATCAGCTCCTTTCCAGCCTTGCATTCATGAACTCTGCATACAGAAAATCTATAGAGAAATGTAAGAGTGCCCACTGTAGCGTGGACATTGCCCTACAGCCTCACTGCAATGAGGATTTTTTCTGAGGAACAATGGTAGTCTGGGAAAAATCTCCGACTTGTTCAGAATATCCCTCTTCGTAACTTGTCACACATCTATTTCAATGACAGTTCTCTGTTTCTGCTAGYACTCTGAGGGAGACAAGGGCTCATCTATAATCCTGAGTAGAAATCCACATTGTAAATATCACCTATCCCCAAAAAAGATAAAGGTAGGAATTTCAAACTATTTTAAAAAGGCATTCTGTTAAAAGTATGTTTCTCTATATGACAACACAGTTTGGAGAACACGCTGTTTATGAAGAGGGCTTTCTCTTAAAGGTAACTAGCTGCCTGGGCTCCTCCCTCTTTACCTTTCCCCATCCCCAAACCCATATATATCGGTTCTCAGTGTTGTCTATTTCCTCATGCTGCTCTGCTCCAGCTGTGTATTCTGGGGGGAGTTCCATCATCTGCTTGGAGCTCAGGTTTTTGTAGCAGAATATGCAGCCACAGCCCAGACTGGAGACATTCCTCTTCCTACACATCGTTTCCTGGTCTGTGCAGTGATCCCCTGGGAAAAATAATAAAAAAAAAATTTCAAAGGATTTGTAATACCTGGGATAAAGGAGATATTCTAACCCTCCCCCCACAAACAAAACCCCCAAAACAAAGGCTATGTCTGTGACCACATTTAAATTAATAACATGACAAAGTTTACAGGGAATAGCTGCTAATAAATATTTTTTTTTCCAAACTGTATGCATGGTGGGCAGCCCATTACTTCTAAAATAATGTCACAGTATCTACTGTGGGGTCTGTAAGCACATCTGTACCTTTGGTGCRATGTAGTTGAACTCTAATACTGATATTCTGCTCAGGACAAGGCCTGCTTTTAAGATTTAGGAGAATATAAGATCATTGGTGCTACACTGACTCTAATCTGCTCTAGTGTGACAGAAAAAAACATCTGTGTGTGTTTATCAGCTGGAAAATGGCAAAAAGAAGAGACGGGCTAAAGGAAGCTTTTACTGTAAAGGTTTGTTTATACAGCTATGGTAGCCTGCACTGGAATGCTGTGAAACCGCAGTGTTAGCAGCTACAGCCATTGTCTGAAGGGGAAAAAAACTTTTTTATCCTCYCCATCGTAAAGTACTGCTTGAATAAAATACACAGACTAAGCTCCTGTATGCCTGGAATGAGTTTAGACTTGTGGATAATTATCTTGGAAAGGAAAAGGGGGCAAAAACAGCTGTGCTTCCCCCCACCCCCACTTTGCTCGACTGGATTTCAAAAGAGAAATCTTCACATAAATCACACTGAGTAACTTGCCCTCTCTGCTTCTTGCAGTGACAGATATGAATTGACCGTGGGTAACGCAGCAGTCGCTCAGTCATTGCTGTCCTCGTCCTGCACCCCCTCATCCCGCTCCAGCGAGTGCTGGGGGTGCGGAGGACGTCGCACACTTCTTGGTGCCGGCTCTTCCTGCCGCCGCCAAGTTGCTTCTGCAGCCACGTGGAGTTTCGGGGATGCCCGGATCCAAAGCTTGACCCGAGTCATGGTTTTGTTTCAGCCACAGCYGCGACATGGCCGGTCAGGGTGACCACGAGGTGCGCGTCCCCGGGAAGGGCCTGCAGGGGATCGCCCTCCGCGACCAGGCGCCCGGCATCTGCGGCGATGCGCCCGTCCGGTACTATTACCGTCATCGGACCGCAGCGCAACGTAGCTTCGCATCCGAGCTCCAACGAGCACCGAAAAACCCCGCGCCGAGGCGCCGCGGCCCTCACAAGGCGGCAGGCGGCGCGGCGGTCGCGGCCGGTGCGCGGCCGTTTCCCCGCCCAACGGCCGCGCCGGCGCCATGTGGCGCCGCAGCCGCGCGGGGGCGCCGCCGCCCGGGCGCCGCGACCCGTCCTCCGCGACGGATGGGTGGTTTTTCGTTCGCGGTAATGATGAAGCTGCTGTAGATCTCGATGGGATCGGGGTAGCTCGAGTAACTCCCCGAGAAAGTTCGTTTACGGCTGGAAAATGAGGAGCCCGGAGGGTTCCCTTGCTCACCGTGAGAGGGGAAACGGTGAAGAAATCTGAAGTTGCCTCACGGGAAGAATTGCAATGGGAAACAAATGGTTAGAAACACCCCTCCCGGAGGGCTCATGTGCTGGTCTTGTTCCTGTAACTCTGTGAGGTAAAATAAAACCTCAGATTTGTGAGCTTCTCCCACTACCAAATCTGTCCCCGTTGCCTCCCCGTTGCCCCCCCCCCTCCTGAGCTACCTGTTACCTTACTCCTCTGGGAAGTCTGGCTCTGCTGCAGTGTGCTACCTACTCCGGCAACACCTGAGCAAAAAGCAGGCTGTAAACTGGGAAAGGGAGCAAAAGACTCAC
>NW_028186967.1:3126222-3144212 GCF_003343005.1 Rhea americana
CCCCTGGGAAGTCTGGCTCTGCTGCAGTGTGCTACCTACTCCGGCAACACCTGAGCAAAAAGCAGGCTGTAAACTGGGAAAGGGAGCAAAAGACTCACAGAGTTTTGTTATCAAAGTCTTAACTGCAAAGTAGGCAGCTCCCTAGGGCTGCCCCCCTTGAAGCCCCACAAACCCTCCAAGGGCAGGACGCCTGGGTTTCCCTTCCAAGCCCTGTGGTGGGATCAGCCTGGGTTTGGCTCACCTCCTGGTCCTCATCTCAGGGCTGCAGAATTCAGGTTTGTCCGTGCTGCTGAGAAGCTGTGATTTGACTCTGCTGCACGCAGGTAGCAAAGGGGGGGGAGGAAACTGCTGATTAGCCCAAAGGCAGTTTTGCTGAGATCCTAGGCCTTAGCTCTAGGAGCAGCTCAAGGCAGGGAAATTCCTGTCCCTGTCCCAGTAGAGCTCTGCATAGGCAAGAGGGTAAAAAGAAGTTCATTTTCAGGCCTGAGTCCTTATTTTGTAGTTCTTCACCCTAAAGGTCTCTGTTTTTCATTATGATTTCATTAAATGTAGGACTAGCCTGGGAAGCCTACAAAAATCAACAGGGGCTTAAGGGTATAGAAACAGCAGGCTCTCCTTCCTTCCTCTGTGGGGATCTCTTTAGTAAGCCAGACTTCCCGGCTGGAGGTTCAGCACTGATTTTTCCCTAAGGCCCAGAAGAAACACTCAGAGCCCCCCACCCCAGCTGTGAGAGGGTCTCCCCCCATTTGCAAATGAGTATCTGCTTTGGGGAAGAAGATGGAAGTGGCTCTTCTGCTAGTCAAGAATTAAATGAAGGGGCAGCACAGCTCTCCTTACTTAAATAAATGTTACTTAGCCATCTCCCTAGACTGCATGGATATTGCTGCCCTGCAGCTCTTGCTTTCCTCACTGGTGGAGAGAAGAGGACAATCCCTTCTGTCTCATTCTGCTTTAATCCTAGGTGATGGCTGCAGTAGCTGCTGGTTCTGGAGCTGCTGCGGTCTGCCATCCTGGTGCTAAGCAGCTGGAGCCAGTGCCAGGCATGCACTGAAACAATCTCTTTTGAGGAAACTGGGAATAAAACTGTCTGAAATGTCATATGCATTTATCTATGGGTGATACTTGAGAGGATGAAAGAGTTTAACCAGCCACACACAAAGTCTGGAAGAAAAAAAAAAAAGCCAGTTAGCTAATCATAATCTTGTACTCTTACCTGGAGCTCTGTGCATCCTCATATTGTCCCATGCCCACCTTCAGACTGTAAAACTGCTGGGACAGCATTCTAGACATACAGCATGCAAGATACTGTGATGGCCTTTCTCATTGATTAAAGATCTGTAATGACACCCTGGGTAGTTAACAAGATGAACATTAATTGCAAGAGCAGGGAGTGTAGAATCTGGCACAAACAGCCAAGAAACTTGTTCTGCTCAAAATCACATGGAGAGTAGTGCACACAGTCTATAAATCTCTTTTTAAAAAGTTGTTAGTGGGTGGTACAGAAATGGTGCAAGAAGGCAGGTGACTGCTGTTTTAAAAGAAATTGCCAAGATTAACAGGAACAAGTTTTCTTAGGATGGAAAGAAACATTTCCAGGTCTTGATTCTTTCCTGAAGCGTCAGTGGCCAGGAATGACAATAYCAATGTTATCTATTTGGGAGGTAAAGGAGCAGAGGCATAAAGGATGAAGTACTGGGCTTATGTAGCATCTTAGTGGTAGAGATAGAAGCAGAATAAAGGTCTGGTGATGTCCTAGTATCTTRCTTCTTTAAGGAAGAAAAGACCATATCTCAAAGGCATGATGACAACATTTCACCCTGTGTGAGGGATAGTGGTAGGTTGGAATTTGAGATCCTCCTCCATGTACTGAAAATAGATAATTTGCCTGTGACTTTGATGGAGAAACAAAGAATTGCACCAATTTGCCTTAAAAATAATGCCTTTATTAGACCAATTCTGCTAAAATTGCTGGGAGTAACAGATTCTAAAACTGAGCAGCTGAATTAGTCTCAAACAGAAACTGTGACAGCCAGCCTTAAACTGGAGGATATTGGATTTAGGCATTGGACCTTGGGCATAGCAGGATATCAAGGATATTGTGCTGCAGCAGATGAACTCATATGGAGCATGAGTTTCATGCTGGTGAATAGCAACGTAATAAATGTTGTATGGAACATTACAAACTCAGGCTAGAGAAATTCCCTTTAAAGAGGCAAACCAGGTGAGAAAATGCCTTCTAGACAAGTAATTTGCAATGGGTGTACTGCATCCCCAGAGGGCTACAGTCACAACTGCAACTGCGTGGGTATCTTTTTAGCAGATGAAGGAAGAGGAAGGAAGTGTTCCTTGAAACAGAGGAATGAGAAAGAGAGGAGTGAGAGTGAACAGGCTTGATTCTGCAAATGCTTGTGAGTAACTTTATGTATTCTGAAGCATTTCCATGAACAGGCCTTATACACATAAATCCTTGGAGGAGAACGCTTTGGTCAGCCTGCTTCATTCACACAAGGGAAGAAAATCTGTTACTGTTAACTAAATCACAACTAATAGTTTTTAGTTTTGAAGAGTTGGATTCTGTAAATATTTTACATGGAAGAAGAATGTCTTTGAGAAATATTTGTGTGAGTAACTTTACTTGAGTGTGTAAGTGTTCATAGGACTAGAGTCTAAAATGCATTAAGAAAAAACAGTAAAAATAACCTCCTCAGTAACTCTACAAAACTACCGTGTTTTATTTAACCAGGATTTCCTGCTGATATACTATATAAAAGAAATATGGATAGCAGCTTTATGGTATTAAACTGTTTCTTGTTTCTTAGAGAACCACTCTATAGTTCTCCATCTTCCTGCTGGTTTCTGTATTTGTATCCTGTGTTATGTCTTTCTCTAAAATGCAGTAGTCATTCCTGGCACTAGCAGTCAATGTATTTCTTAAAATAAGGTCAAATAATGTGGTCAACATTTTTTTCTTCAGAACATATATTGATATTTTAAGAATTTTGTAGTTCCTCTGTGTCCATTGTAGTTCTTGTCTCCATTGGCAAATACTAAGCAGAATGCTGGGTTAGTTTTCAGTTTTATTCCTTCCTATGCATCTTGGGTGACTTAATCCATCCCCCTTCTCTCAATACCTTGTCTGCAAGATGGAGGTGATACCACTACTCTTAGGAGTGACATGAGGATAAATGTAATCAAGAGAGCAAGAGATTGTGCAAGAGTTACTGTACTAACAATCATAAAATGCCAAAGATCTTTTATTCAAATATAAAGGTTAGGCAGGCACTAATATGAATGCACTCTTGTGAATTAGCCAGTTTGAACTCTCTGTGCTGATAAAAGGGAATGTGCTTTGTCCAGTTTCAGATCACTGATCAAGAATGTTGTCGTATATTAYTGAACATTTTTTAGCTGCAAAATGGCAGCTATAGTGTGAGTGTGGGTATGTAATACTATTCAAAGTGCTAAGGATCAGATTTCCRACAGAGCTCTGCACTCTAAATGGAGATTTGGCATTTTCTAAAGTGTTCATCTCCCATTGAGAACAAGAAGAGGCTCTGGGAGCTTAAGCGCTTTTGAAAAAAATCTGGCCTTTTTTAGAGGAGCTGAGCTGTTCTTAAGAAGGTAAAAATGGAGGAGGGGTGTGTGAATTCAAACCATAAATGAGCTTTGAGTAGCAGCACTCTGTGACCTAGCTGGCAAATGGAATAGCACGAGTGTAACATGCAAACTGATGATGAGAGAATTATCACAGAACTGATGAGACACCTGGATCAGAGCTACATAAGATTAATACGCTTGTCACAAGACAGAAGTTGGTCTCTACTGGCTGCAGTGACTCTTCAAAGCTCTTCTGACTATTTGTTTTGTCAGTTCTGCATGCATCAATATTGCTGTGCTTTTCAGCTGCACATGTGGCCTCAGAGTCCTAGTCCTGTTCTGACTATGGTGAAATTCAAAGGCTTTTCCCTGCTTCATCCCCATCAGCTTTTGATGTGACTTTCTTGTGAGGCAGCCAGGCATTATGCTGACCCCTGGGTATAAAAAATCCGCAAATATATATATATATATATATATATTTGTTATGACAAGTATCCTGCACACATACTGAAATTGGTATAGGCACTCTGTAGAAAACTTTTTACTCTAGGCTGAAATTGAAAAGCTTTGAAACTAAGCCAATGTTCATGTTTTTCTGTTTCTCAACCACTGTATTTTTTTTGTTCCTGCTCTGAAACTGAGTAGCACAGACATAGTGGGATACCAGCCCCCATTGAAATGGATCTGTCGAATCAGTTGGAATTGGTGCGCTTTATTACTTATCTTCCATCAGATGATTGTGTGAGTGTGTGTGTGTGTGTGTGTGTGTGTATACAGGAATAGTGGTTTTCAGAGGACCCCAAAAGCTGTACTGTTTGCTGAGAGTTCCTCTCAGGTCTGTATCAGCCCTCCCTCCAGATCCTGCCTGGTTATGAGACTCTCAGATGGAATCACCCATTAAATGATATTTCTCACCTTTTGGCAAACCTGTGAACTTCATGCAAAGCTTGCTCAGCAATTTTGGGAAGGTTTCCTTTCTTTTCTTTACAACTCCACGCATTTTAGTGTTGATATTTCCATAGACTTCCAAGATCTTCCCAGTGGCATTCCTTCTGGATGCTGTGTTCCAGCATGTTTGCAGTCACTCTGTGGCTTCAGTGAGGCATTGTTTAAGGTCATAGCTTTTATATGTGTATTAACTGTTTTCTAGGGTTTGTTCTTCAATTACTGCCTCTGTCCCAGGGACAAAAACAGCTTAATGCCTTATCACCCACTTTTTCTTTCATCTCACTAAGTCTATGTACATCTTAGGGGAAAGTTTGCCATTCTCTGTACAGCTACACTTCCAGTTTTGTACCTTGCCTTGAAATCTGTTCATTCAGGTATTATGGTCAATGACTCTTTAGTATAGGTCACTGAGCTGTTTGGATCACAAATATATTCTTCAGTGAACTACTGTCTTAAATTGGGAAGGCCTCACAAGCAGCCTTCTTTAGCTGAGGGGCTGAACTGTGGTAGAGATTAAACAGTAGCTCTTTTATGTAGATGGTGACCTTACCAAGTGCTTAGCAAGGTGACAGGCAGCAGCAGCTACACAACCCTTTCCACTCATCCATGCTGTATCTGTCTGCAACCCCGACCTTATACTGTGCTCCTGGCTACCCACTTCATAATATCATTGGCAAAAAGACAGGCTGTGAGGAGCTGCTATGGTCACTTCATGCAAACCAGTTTCATCTGAGGGCAGTGGCAGTCTGGCTATTTTTTGTGGTCCTCTGGACTGATCATATACCAGCTCCAGATAATCCCCCTCCTTGTTTGTGGCCTGGAGAAAATCCAGCCCAGTGTGCATACAGGGATCCTGGATTTCACTTTCTTCTCTATGTAACTAGAAGGTTTTAAACTGAAATGCTAGACACTATTAAACTGACACTTATTTCCTTTCTGTCTACAGTAACTGGTAGATCAATATTTTGGTTGAGTGTATATTTTATGCTAAATATAATATTTTACAAGATAACTGACTTAAAAAAGTAGAGGAGTTTAAATGTTTTGCTTTTCTGGTTTTATGTGCAATAAAATGATGACTGCTATCGAATGGTGTAATTTAATTTTTATATGACTGTTTCTCCCTCCCCAATTCTCAAATAAAATGCCCAGCACCTTTTAAAAAGCCCACCTGCACTAAGAGACTGCTTCTTGTTGGCCTCTAGAGCATTAGTTTTAATTTGCTAACAGGAAAAAATCTACTGAAGGAGGATTAACAAGCTAAGAGACAGTGGGAGAGAAGAAGTGAAAGAGCAGGCAGTGAACTCAAGGAAACAAGACCCAAGCATAGGACAAATGGGCACAATCTCAAGTGTGTGTCATCTTCTAGAAAACATGTTCAAACTGTTCCAGTTCTACTTGTTTTGCTTTCTGCACAGAGAGAGGTCCTTCAGACAGATTGTACTGTGGTCCCTCATGATGTTGAGGATGGTAGGAAAACCAGAATTGCTACTGCTCTTAAAAAAAAAAAAAAAAAAAAAAAAAGTATCTCTGCTTCTTTAAACTGTTTATTCATGCTCAAAGGAATCTCTCTGGCAAATTGTATTTACCTTGCTCTTCTGCTCTTCATTCAGCCAAGGGTGACTCTCCTTACCCTTCCTGTTCTTCAGCATGCCCAGGGCGCTGTACTAAGAGCAGAGAAGGGCCCCAACACATATATCTGGAAGTCCAGGTGAGGGGTTAGGTGGCATAGAAAATCTCACATGTGCTTGGTAACGAGAGGCAGAGGAGGCTCTGTGAAATGCAGAACTTCAGCTCTGACCTTTCTAGGATGATGATACATATCTTGCAGCCTTTAAAGGTCAATATCAAAGGAGGGTTAGTGAGAGCACATAAAGAGGGACCTAGATCATGCCTAGACCTCTCCCGGGTCTGCAGATGTCTCTGGCAGACTCGCACAGAGATACCAGTCTGGCAGATGTTCTCTGAGACCAGTAAAGGGGACCAGCTGTGCACCTGCAGCCCTTCCTCACTATCAGTACCCACATCTGTACTATGCATGAAGTCAAATAAAGGTGGCAGGAGAACTGCATGGATGAATGAGTAGCTCCTGACAAAACTCAGATATAAAAAGGAAGAATACAAAAGGTGGAAGCAGGGTCAGGACACCTGAGAGGAATATACAGACACTGTCTGAGTGTGTGGAGATAGGGTTAGGAAAGCCAAAGCCCACATGGAATTGAATTTGCCAAGGGTCAAGAAGGGCAGCAAGAAAGGCTTCTACAGGTATAATTTGGTGGATGCGGGAAGAGGAATGGATATCAACTTGTTCATCTCAACTTCAGTAAGGCTTTCAGCACTGTCTCCCTAAACATCCTCATAGACAAACTCATCAAGTACGGACTAGACAAGTGGACAGTGAGGCGAACTGAAAACTGGCTGAACTGCTGAGCTCAAAGGGCTGTGATCAGTGGCATGAAGTCCAGCTGGCGGCTAGTCACCAGTGGTGTAGYGTAGGTGTGGATACTGGGGCTAATACTGTCTAACATCTTCGTTAGTGACCTAGATGATGGGACACAGTGCACTCTCTGTAGGGATAGTTTGCAGATGATACGCGATTGGGAGGAGTGGCTGATGCACTGGGTGATTGCGCTGCCATTCAGAAGAGCCTGGAGCTGGCGAACCTGGAGCTGGAGAAATGGGCTGAGAGGCGCCTCATGAAGTTCAACACAGAGAAATGCAGAGTCCTGCACCTGGGGACAAATAACTCCAGGCACAAGTACAGGCAGGGGCCTACTTGCTGGAAAGAAGCTTTGCAGAAAAGGCCCTGGTGTTCTAGTGGGCAACAAATTGACCATAAACCGTGAAGATGCCTTCACAGCAAAGGCAACAAAGGGCATCTTGGGCTGTACGAGGAAAAGTATTGTTAGCAGGTTTGCAGAGGTGATCCTTCCCATCGTTACATGTAATTTATTTTATTTTATTTTTATTTTTTTTTACTGAGGGAGTAGTTGAACACTGTAATGAGTTTCTCTGAGAGGTTGTGGAGTCTCTATCCTTGGAGATATTCAAAACCCAACCAGATATAGCTCTGAGCAACCTGTTCGAATTGACCCTGCTCTGAGCAGGGGCGGGGGGGGGGGGGGTTGGACTAGATGATATTCAGAGGCCCCTTCCAACCTCAGTATTCTGCAATTCTATGATTGTATTTCATCCTGGAAAAAAAAGCTCCTCAACTTTGGTTTCCTGCTCTGACTGAGGGAATTAATTTTTCTTCCCTCAGGTAGGCGCCCTGTAGCCTAACACAGGGCTACATGTTATTTTGGGGGCCAGGACAGGAGGARGCCTTTGATATTGCACACTGAAGCTGTTCTGTTTGGCATGTAAAGAGATTTGTTAGTCCAAAGAGAAAGCAGGCAGGGATTAGATTTTCAAAACAGGTGATGAAGCTGACAGGAGTCCTGGATTGCAGTCTTGGCTGCAGAGGTTATTCAGCAAGTAATACCTACATTATTATTAGACACTACACTTAACTCCAGGGTGGGAATACTAGGTAGACATAGTTAAAGGAACTGAAATATTGGAAAGGAAAAAGATGCAAGTTACAGCCTCCCYTGCAGCACTCCCTGAAAACTGCTCAGCACTCAAGTTCTTGTTGTGAGTCTTGGACACGTACCTTTCCCCTGGGAATGTGAAGATTCCTCTGCAGTGATAAAATGTCTAATTTCTTTTACAGATTGAGTCTCCAGAACCTCTTGGCTTAGAGCTGTGGTAGCATTATGTTATATGTACATTACCTGTTTTTTCAACACTAGGATTTACTGAATGGAGTATATTTATTTGCTCTTGGAATAGTAAAAAGCTGGGAGCCATCTTCTGTATCTTCAAAGGATGCATACCCACACAATTCTTATGGGTATAAATAAGATTTTGAATAGTTAAGGAGTGCTGAACTGAGCTCACTGTGTACTTCAAATAGAAAAAAAAAATTGTTGTTTTTATGGCTCAAGTAGACCATCTGTTTCTGAAACAGCTCATGTTTTGGGGATTTCCTTATTAACTGACCACTACATTCCAAACAGCACTCATCTTTGAAGATACCTTATTTATATACAATATCAGACTGGCAAGAGAGAGGTGTCTCCACAATCCTTTAGAAATCAGACAGGGATGGTATGCTTTTAAATTGGCACAGCCATGTCTTTGTCACTTCACTTCACTACCACCTAATTTGTATAAAACAAGGAAAAATTTAAATGGATATTATCATATTGGGAACATCCAATGAATCCCTTATTTGTGGCAAAGGAAAGCCATCTTTCTAAGGTGACTTCACTTAGCCCTCTATGATTCACATGGAATTCAGAACTACTGCATTTTTTCTTAAGCTGAATTATGGATGAGACCCAAGACTAACTGACAGCTCAGTTATTTCTTTCTGATGCATTTCATTAATAGCCCCTGCACCTCTCACCTCTACAAAATTGGCAACCAGTGAGGTGCCTGTAAGAGGCTAATTGCCTCCCGAGTCAGTTGTCCTGGAGCCAGTTGTTAATCTCCTGGTGTTAATTGCCAAAGGCATGAGTAATCAAAGCCGGCAGGATGCAGAGGAGCCGTGTGTGTATTAGAGCTATGTAGCAAAATGCAAAAGGTGCTCCATGATGTTACAGCAGAGCTTAGCAAGTGGGAACACGATGAAGCAGTGGCTGAGTGTAAATTCTGAATGTTTTGCTGCATTTATCATTCCTCACCTTCAGATGACTGCCTTACTTTCAAGCTATGAAACAGGTGGGTAAAACTGGGGGCTCTGGGGAGGCTAAGTAGAGAGTGTCAGAGATTTGACTAGCATGCCTGTACTGTTTGGTGTTGGCATAATACTAGCAATGCTGTGGTATGTTTGGAGAGAAAAAGAATGGAGGTGTAACAGGTTGTGTAGCTTAATTCTTTGTTTTGTTGTGGCTTTTCAGTTTGCTGTTTTTAGCTTGAAGACTGGAATTAATCCTGAAGTTAAATTAATCTCTGGAATTGCCCCAGTAACTTCAGTTGAATTGATTCTGCCTACATGAAGGCACACCTTTAGTGTGTTTGACTCATGGTTTTGAGTTTGGTTTTCCAGTGTTGGGTAACTGATTACCTCACTGAGACAGTGAAAACTGTGCTTATTGTCCTGSTAAGCTAAAATACATAAACAACTTATGAAATCATACAAAATGTAGCATGGGCCAAAAATCTGGCTTGTGCTTATTGCTCATTAAGTTAACAGAAATGAGGCATGTTTGTTAAGATGCCATTTTTCGCACATAATCTGTGGCAGAAGTGCTGCTTTCTGTCTGTCAGACTGATGGCTTTTGAGCGTCCTGGTTTATAGCGTCTGTCTTGGCTATGATTTGGCCTTTTGTTCCTAGTATCAGATGATGACTTTCAAGCACCTGTATTTACTGCTAATGGGCAGAGATGGAAGTGATAGTCCATGAACTCTGGCAGCTGGAACATCTACTGGGAGAACAAAACCATGAGCTGCCTGTCTGGAGGGTTTGATGATGAGGAATTTTGGCTGTGGAGTTTTGTCTTCAAGTTTACAGTAAAATGATAATTTGTTTAAACAAGTACAGTTTACTTTATATCTACTTCTAAAAAGAAATCCCTTTTTATTGGCACTGGGGTGAGAAGAAAAAAGGGATCTTCTGAGACAGCTGTGTATTGTAACAGACATCTTGCAAACTAATAACAACAATGATTAAGCTAATTTACAGTTTACATTTTCCAGACTTCAGTCTGGAAACTGCTTGTTTAACTCAAGTGACTGAGAAACACTTGGCAAGTAACAGATAGGGTGATGMCTGTGACATGAGTGAAAAAATAAAATGGGGGTAAGTAAGACTACTGCGTGGATAGTGTTAGACTGAGAAAGCAGCCTAACAACGCTGGATTCAAAGAGCACCTTAGCAAAACATACTTTATTTTGATTCGGCATTCTGCCTCAGACATTGGCTGCAAGCTGTATTTCTAACAGAGGTGTAGATATGCYGAAAAACCATCCTCAGAGCTCTGCTCTCCAGGACATCTTTGCTCCATGTTGTACTCTATGATGTATAGGATTGGGGAGCAGCAGGAAGGAAGGGGAGGGAGAGGAAAGAAGCTTTGTGATGCAGTTTAATACACAAATTAGAAAGCTTAATTTGAGGCCTGATCACTTCACCAGGTGTGTGTGTGTGTGTGTGTGTGTGTGTGTGCGCGCTGCAACTTAAACTGACAGGATGATTAGGTCCCTGAAGAGAGAACTTAATTTAAATTTTTTTCTCCCCTAAATGCAAAGCTAATTGATATTTACTTTAGTGTACGTGGATTTGGCACCTGCTGCTATCGTTGTGACGGCTAGAGGTTGTTACAAAAGTTAACATGAATTTATAAATCAAGTTACTAAAAATGCAATCCTAAAGGTGCAGCTAAAGGTAGAATCTGCAGCTGGATTTAGTTATTAAAGAAGTGACCTGTTTTTCCTTTCTTCCTTCAGCCCTCCACCTTATGGCAAGTCTGCTAACAAAAAAAAAATCAATGCAACAAAGCACCAGCTATGCCAGGAAAATCTTCATGGAAGAAGAGGAAAATCTTCGTGGAAGAGATTTTTCTGCTTGTCTCTGAAAATGCAAGAAAGAGAACTGCTGAACAAGCTTTTGCTTGTTGCTTTAATCTTACCTGTAGTCAGAAGAGGAAAGATAATCTCCTAGAGTGCTCTAGAGTATTCCTCCTCCGTTCAGTACCAAAGCCCAGGAGGCCAGCTGCCCTCAAACACAGTGGTGGTGGCTGCAGCTAYCTGAGTATCAGTGTGTGTGTGTTGTACTACAGCAGCCCGTCCTCCCTCAAGTGGACTCACCTGTGGTTGGCCTTCAAAGGAAAGAGCTCTACAGGGAAGCAGCTCACCTGAAGGATGCCAGAAGCACTGATTACTATTGATGAGCCTTGCTGGAAGAAGAGAAGGTGTAGTCCCCAGCCTCGTGCAGGATTTGTGCAAATGGCAYACACTGCTGTCGCTGCTGCTTAGATTCTGTAAAACCTCAAATCTTGTTTCAGTAAAACTTGTGTTACGTTTATCCAGAGCTGTGCACACATTGCGAAAACCCACTTCCCTAAAGTACTTCTTGGTCATGGCTTACATTCTTCTTAGAATGAATCATAGGGTTTTTTATTATTATTATTTGTTTGTTTTTTCTTTTTGTCTTCCCAATCCCATTAGTTACGTGGTAGCCTAGCAGGCAGTGGTTTGAACTAGGCCTGTTTAATTTTTATTTCACAAATAAATTGGTGGTAATGTGGGAAGGCAGTGAGAAGGGGAAATCTATAGTCCAAACACTCAAAAGATGATCATATCTACTTCCTTAGTTACAACATGGCCGCACAAAAAGTTAATTTGGTAAATGGTATGAAGGTAATAGAAATCTCTGATCTTGGTGAGAATGAATGGCTGGGACCATGCAGAGAAGAGAACTCCCTTGAACAGATCTCCTGACACCAGAGCAATCCCCATTCTTCCAGTGGCAGAGTTACTCTATGAAAATCCTGCTCTCCCTAGTTATTCCAAATACTAACTCAATTGTATGGCATGCTTTACAGAATGGGTGGGACTTGGAAGTAGATCAATTTGCTTTTTTAATAGTCTCAATTTCAAGTTTTCTTACTCAGAAGGAAACTGTAGCAATAGATGTTATTTAAAGGTGATTTGAAGACTTTTTTGTGTCATTGGAAAGGCTAGTTTGGAGTTGTACTGACAGAAGAGTTTCTTCCCAGGGTTAGCCAAATGTTTCTGAGGAGGGAAAAGACAGTGGGACTTTTAGGATGCATTTAAATTTGCAGCATTCTTTGATTCTGAGCCTAGTGGAAAAAGAATTCATGCAAGTTTGAAAGTCATTAGAGTTGTGAACTTAGGCAGTCAGAAATGCATATATGTGTTTTCTCTACTTGAGTAAAACTCTTGTTTTACTTAAACATTGACTAAGAGGAAGTAATGAGGCAGCATGGAGCCTCCAGAAAACATTTTTTTTTTTCCTGATCAAGGAATTGTGTATAGCAAATGGCCATTCTTTCTGTGCAGGATGAGACAGACAGCTTAATGGTATTCATCCTCATCATCCTTTGATAGAGGCAGTAGAGTCAGGATGGGGGCCTTAGTCTAGCCCATGTTTGGGAAGAATAAGCTCTGATAGCATTACAGCTCATGTTCTACAACCAGGTCTGAAATCAAACCAGATTGCATCAAGAAACTCTGCTGCAGAGGAGTAGTTGCCATAGCACAAGTTCTTATCTTTCTGTTCAGAAGAAAAGTGACATAAGCATCACTTCTTGCCTTCTGGACTGTTGGCACTCTTACTAGTCTTTGCTCATTTAATCATATTAAGAATAGGTAGAAAGACCTCAGACATGGGCAGAATGTGATCTTTTCCTCAGGTCAGGATATACAGCACTGTGTAAACAATGGCTTTCCATAGTCAGCTATCAATAGCATTTATGTACTCTGATTGTTGGAGCTGGCTCATATTCTCCTTTGCAGAGACTTCATTGCACAGTTGGAGTTGTAAGTCCACCACAAGGCATTTGATAAGAATTGGGAACCACATCAGAGAAAAAATGTGAGGTGTTATTTGATATATACATGCTATACTGCTGGAGTGACAAATGTGTGAAGTGACTTGGAAAAATGTCTTTACAGGTTGGCTTATATTATTTCAACAGATTCTATGTGATTTGTTACCCACCTTCCCTCTCCTGTAATATCAGTAGACATCCTTTAAAGAGTCCCTGAAATCACACCTTTTAATCGAAGAAACATGAGGGAAGAAAAAAAAATAGCACTTAATTAGCTGTAGAAAATACTGTTCTTCTAGACATGTTTCTAAATTGCTCCTTATAATCCCACAATATTTTTCAGTTAAGCATTTCCTAGCACTCCTCAGGCCTTACTTAAGGCCACTGTAGAGTAGATGGTGAGAAAATTTCTCCTTACAAGCATGAATCACTG
Source organism: Rhea americana (assembly GCF_003343005.1). NCBI lineage: Eukaryota > Metazoa > Chordata > Aves > Rheiformes > Rheidae > Rhea > Rhea americana. Next base: position 3,139,760 of record NW_028186967.1, read on the forward strand.
CCCACAAGAAACCTAGTTTCAACTTTGGATCTACTTTTCACTCTTACGGCTGTTGGCTTCAGCAAAATTTTCTCTCCTAGCTCAAACATTAGTGGAATAAACCATAGGAAAAGCATTACAGTTTAAGAGGAATATGACTTTCCACTTAAAACTATGTTGGCTTGCTGTTGATTTTGAAGACCCTTCAAGTCCTAGGGACTTTACACACAGGTTTATGTGAAATATGTGTCTACATTGAATATAGCTATACATCTAAACTAGAATGAAAAACTGCATGGAACTTGTTGCACTGTAGACAAATAGCAAAGAATTTCCCCGGTGTTTGACTTAAAATAGTTCTATAATGAAGTTCCTAGGAAGATGATACATGTTTATCTTCAGTTCAATTTTAGCATAAAAGGAGAGGTGGGGGGGGAAATTCCTAGTGAATATAATAGATTAAAATCTTGTGTGACAGTACTGAATGTTTAGGTATGCTTGACTTGTTTAATGTGGAACACTTTATAAAAAGAGAAAACTGAAGTGTGTTAGTTTCAGTAGAGAATATATAGCAAATCAGAGTTTGTTTTAGGTCAAAAAATATATATTTTTTTCTATACATTAAATCCATCTAGGGACAAATATCAACAATGAAGAATGTGGCTTCCTTTTTTGACTGTAAGGCATTCCATAAAGTAGATGACATGAAAACAGAAGCTATGAYGCTTCAAAATAGCAGTACAGAAACATACAAGATTTGGCTATGTTTCCTTTGAAACAAAAAGGGATTTAGAAAACTGAATTGGGATTACTTTCACCTAATTTTCTCCAAATACAGTATAAGTGTCTGTAACACAGCTAGACATCCAGGAGCTTTTCAGTCCATGGGCACTTTTGGGGCATGATTCATCTCATTGCATTTGAGATGTCTAAAATAGGCCAAACAAATTGTCATGTAAATATGTATTTATTTCTGTTGACTGACCATGTGTCAGCATGTGACCAGCTGGCTGGAGATATATGTATTTAAGGACTGGTGAGGTGGATGTACCCTAGAAGTGACAATGATATACTTCAGCATTTTACAGAAGCCAGCTTATATATTTACATAATCTGAAATGATTAGAGAGTATTTCAGAGGAGTCAAGCAATCATTTAAAGGCATTTTAAAAATTATATTCTTAAACACAGGGGATAGCTTTTTCTTTGATTCAAAAAAGTAGAATGGGGACAATATAAATAATTGTTTTTCCAATTTGCTTCTGGGGAGAAGCAGTGGGTATTTTGCCTTTGTCTTTTCTCTTTTCTTTTTCTTTGAAATAATGATTTCTTCTGTGTTATCTCCTGTTTTTCTGCRAAGGGGCTCTTCTTTAAGAATATATGTGTGTTTGTTCCTGTTCAAATTCCACTCCACCATCAYCCAAACCCAGGGTACGTATAAGGCATTCCAGCTCTTGGAAGTTGCTTGCTTGGATTTTAGCTGAGAAAGTGCAGTGGGACAAATGGAGTGAGCATGTTTGTCTTGTAAAGATTTGCACTGTTCTGATAGCAGTTTGCTTCTGCTAGCCAATAGCTACCAGCATCCTGCCTTCCTAGCTACCAGCTTTTATTCTGAGACCCTTGTGTCTAATAAACAGCATAGCAGGATACCAGAAATATGCTCTGAAGAGTATGAGTAATCCCTGGTGTCTGAGAATAGAATTAGGATGAGCAATCTGACAAAAAGCTAGTAATTCCTCCTTATTTCACCGTCTGTGTGCTCTGAGTCACAGTTCAGATGATGCTAGTGCTCCAAGGTCAGCAGAAAAAGGAAAAGAAAAAAAAGGGGGGGGGGGAATCTAAATTTAGTGCTAGTGCTCCAAGGTCAGTAGAAAAAGGAAAAGAAAAAAAAAAGAGAGATCTAAATTTAAGTGCAACTTAAGGGTGTACCACCATTGCAGGGAAAATATTTACCCATTTAAAAAGTCCTTTTACAATGTGAGTGGAACTATTYTATACAGAGAGAACCAGCATGGGCAGAAAAGCTTGCCTTGCAGCTATCTTGGAGTAGAACTTAAGCAATGAAAAGTCCAATTACTTTCACTTCATAAGTGTCCTTAATTGGCAGTGTGGAAAACTGCAAGGGAACAGCACATAAGTGTTTTTTTTTTTTTTTTTTTTTTAGAGAGAGAGAGAGAGAGAACTGAACTTCAGTGGAACTTGGCAAATATTTTAAAGTTTACTTTGCCCAAGAATTTTTGTTGGCTGCCCTGGTTATAGCTGTGGTAGATGAGATGCATCAGGATATTCCTTGGATTTGGTTTTTGGGGGTGTTCCCCAAGTGCAGCTACTTGCATTGCAGGGAGAAAACCAAACTCTAGCTAATTAACACCATTAGCAAATAAACGTCAGTCTCTTCGCAGATTTTTTCACTACTACTTGTTGCAGGGTTTATTGATACTTCCTCTGAATCCAGTAATGTTGTCCTAGACTGTGCTGGGCCACTGGTTTGATCTAGTACAGGAATTACTGTTGATTACAGTGACAGAGCTGTGAGTATCCATCACTGTTACAGATTTCATCCTCCAAATTAAAACAATGCTTTCCTGCTAGCTCTTTCTACTCCATAACTAAAATCCTCACCAGTAATATATCAACGGTCTTGCAAGTTTTCACTGTTGATTTTGCTTGTGAGTAGTACTAAATCTTGAAATAAATTGTGTATTTTTGATATCTTCTCCTTGCCAGATGTATGCTTGTCCTTTAAACAGTGATCCTATATTCTCCTGCCTTTAAAGCAGGCTGGATCAATGGAAAACTTTTTCCAGCATTAAGGCATTTCAAAGCACAGCATTGTTCCTGTTTTTAAAAAGACACAAGCCTGCTGATACAGTCATATCTGCAAACTGTCATTAGAAGCACATCTTTAGTGTGCTTGCAGACCAGGTATGTACTATTCTGGAAAAATACTTTTTTTTTTTTTTTTTTTTTTTTTTTTTTTTCCCTCCCCAAGAACCTGCACTGGAGGAAGGCTTTCTAAAGCTTACTGTGATTTTTTTTTTTTGTACTGAAGAAAGATAATACATAGATAATAAAGGTACCACATACATTTTGGAGACAAGAGTGGTTCCGTATTTAGAACTGGAAACCCTGTCCTGCTCTTCAGCTTCTCAAACCCTCCACAGAGAAAGAAAGAAAGAATATACCATCATCACAGGACAAAATTACTGGTAAGCTTTGTAAGGAAGGGAAGGAACTGTAAATCCATAATGGGCTTTACAAAGTAAAGCACAAAACTAACCTGTGGTCTGACAGTATAGGGGAGGTAGAGACAACAATGCCTTTTAGTTAGGACCATTTGATACACATTGCAGAAATACTGCCTCTCATAAAAATCTGGTTTGCCTTATTGGGGACGCATGCAGTCCAAGAAGCCACTAACTTGTTCTGTCCAGAACAAAGACAGGTGAAATCTTTAGGAAGAAGCAAGTTGGGTAGGAGAGTGACATCTAGTATAATGGATTTTAAACTGAAAAAAGATAATCTTTGTCTTCCTAGAAAAAGATGCTGGAGATCTACTCGGAACCAAGAGTTGGATACTGTAAGCAGGTGGGCTTTCTTCCTAACCTAGTAGTTCAGGTTGCCCAGGCTATAAAGGCCTTACCTAACTAAGGGGAAAAACAATTAAAACTTAGGTAAGGTTCATATGTCTAAATGTGTTTGCTCTATTAATCTATGAATTAATGTGTTCCTGCTAACCAGTAAACAAGCGATCATTCTGGCTAGGCCAAGCTATATTACTGCCTTTGTTCTTACCTAAGGGGTAAAATACCCTAAAGAAGCCAGGTCAAATTGGCTCTGCTAAGGGAGTTCCCGCAAGCAACCAGTGTATTGATTTACGATATTTTCTAAGATGCACAGCATTTAGGGGGCATTGTAGAAAATACAAGACGCATGACAAAGCTCTTCAGAAATGTACTGGACATCAGCTTTGAGAGCATGTTAGATAACCATATAAGAAAACACATAAAATAAGTCGTCTTGTTTGGAAGGAAGCAGTGCGGAGCAGGACGTTTTCATAGCTCCAGATTGTCTTACAGCTTCCCATGGTGGTAGCTTCCTGGAGGTGGGTGGCCTTTTTCTTGTGCATACAGTGAATTGCTGACCGAGAACTCCGTAGGTACGAAATCTTCATCCTACTTCCTCTGAAATCAGCTGGGAGAGGGAGGYTCTTGGTGATTTTTATAGGAATAGAATCAGTATCTTAAAGGACTGCTATCATTTATTTCCAGAAAAACGTTGCGAAATACAACTTGACGGCCTGTCTCAGATTGCATTACAGAGCCCTACAAGGGTGTGAGGTAGGGAGTATATTCCCATTAAAATGGACTCTTTTGTATTCAAATTCCTGCCTGTAGATAGCACAATAGAAGGCAGTTGGTCAAAGGAAAGGTTTGCTAACTGGCTGCAATTGTTACAGGGAAGTACTTTCTCC
>NW_028186967.1:3144218-3148127 GCF_003343005.1 Rhea americana
AAGACCTGGTCTCTTTATGATATGGTATTATAGGGCAGAGGAAGGTTAAAAACTAGCTGCACAGCATATAGCCAGAGAGACATGTAGGCGTTACAGAAGCTTTTCTATTTTATCTAGCTAGATACCTTTTTTATTTTATCTAGCTAGATACCTTCACTCTGAGGTGATAGGAGTGGTGATGGAACTGGAGTTAGTGTGGCTCAAGGAGGTGAAAGAAGTTTGTCTGAAATGGCTGTTTCTGTTTCAGATCTGAAAAAGAGCCTGCATAGCGAAAAGTTCATCCATTTTCTCTCAACAATATGAGTTGAGCCCACGAAGATGTTCTCTTACTTTTTTTTTTTTTTTTAATAAGTGGGTGAAACTAATAACTATAAACCAAAGATAACTTTTTCTAAGATTCTTTCATTATAGATGGGAAGTTGCACAGCTATCTATATGTTCCTCATAGATACTTCTGTATATCTAACGGCTCTTTCTGGTTCTTATTTCAAATGCTCTCTAACATTAGCCTGCTTGCTATTTTTGACAGATTGCACTATGAGTTTACTACAAACTGCATTTCTGCCTGTGTTGTTTTTCAACTGTGGTTTTGTTATTTTTAGAGCTTTATCAATAAACAGTGATGTGGCTAGAGCTGTTTGTGTATATATAATATAAAACTTTCATACAAAGCAAACAAAATATCCTACAAAATATTGTTTGAATTTCTTTAGATGTCACTGACATTTGGCTCAGTTCTTAAGTCTTTCTTTCCAGAAGACTCTTAGATGATGATACTATTTTTGTTCAGAGATGCTGAATATTGGATGTTATCATGGGAATGGTAGGTGTTCACACCTACAGTACAATCCAAAGTCTCCCTACTGCTCTGCAGCTGCTAATCTTTCCACTCATTTAGAGGTATGCTTTAGAAAAGAAGTGCCTGAGCTCTGTATAGCCTTATTAAACAACTTTTCATCCATCTGGAAAGACAACTGTGTTTCCTTGTGTTCCCTCTTTTATGCTTTTCTCTGTAGCAAAACCAAATCGCGGATGTCTGAATATGTTAAGGTGGGGGGGGGAAGCTGCTATATTTCTTTGTCCTAACTCACTAGACATTAGAAAGGATAGTCTGAAGTTCCCGTAGATGCTGCAAGTGTGCAGGTGGATGTTAAGTTTGTAATCTCTAAGGTATATAATGAATATATTGCCTTTACAATGTCCTTTTAATGGCAACACACTCAGTGCTTTTTTTCCTGCTGCTTTAAAACACTGCTTCACTACAGCAGAGGATGATGTCCCCCCCCCCCCAAAAAAAAAAAAAAAAAAAAAAAAAAAAAAAAGGTAACTATCATTAAGTCACACTGAACAACTGATCACTGTCTCTAGCAATGTGTAACTTCTCATGTGTTACTTCTTTTCAGTATTGAGTTTTAGGTTTTTGCTTTTATCCCTTGGTGCCTAACAATGTATCCACATTCCTGGATACAGTCCAGTTCTTTCTGTTAAAATACTGCAGTTGCTTCTGTGCTGCAGCATATGTATTGATGGATGCATACTGAAATCCCATGCTKTGCCTCTGGTTGACTTCTGTTGACTGACTTAAAGATTTGTCTTTTCGATGTGCTACATATTAGAAATATTTCTCTTTATTTACTGCTTTTTGATATAATAATTTGTGTTACATTTGACTTTTGGATCTAAAGGAGAAAAATCTATTTGAAGTTTCCTTTATAAATAAAATGACTAGAAAATGATCACTGCATATCACAACTGCTTAAAAAATGTACAGAAAGTAAGCAAAACGAACATTGTATAAATCCATAAGGAGCAATAGAAATAATTTCTAATAAAAGAAACTGTGGGTCAGTCCTAAATAATCTACTCAATTACAACTGTCCAGACAAATTATTGGTTTTGTCCTTGAGGTGACTTCCTTTAACTAGCTTTTGGAAAGTCTGAATGGAAACCACAGATAACCCAGATGACTTGATATGTTTCTGTTGCAATTACCATGGAAGAAATATCCATATATATATCGGTATATGTATATATATATATGTATATATTAACTTAAAACACAGTTTACCCTCTGGCTTCCCAACTGCCTCCCAGGTTTGCGTGTCTGTTAAGGTTTTCACTGTAAAGAAAACCTCTTGTCCTCAACCATATTGGAAGAACTGGCAAAATCTGGAGGGGAAAAATCCTTTTATACATCAAAATGCATCTTTATACATCAAAGTGGTACTCAGCACCATCAAATCATTTTTACTTTAGCGAAAAGAAAAGCAGTAGCAAAACAGTATTTGGGTAAATAAGGAGAACAAATAAGTTAACTGCCTGCAAGCACTGATTGCAGGGTATGTATATTGGTAAATCGATTTTATTCAACAATGTACTTAGAGCAAGTGATAACCTGGGAGGACTATTATGTGTTTAATGTTAGGTGCCAAGTTCAGGATTTATCTGACCTACAGGCTGATCACTCCTCCCAACCCGGCATGGGGTACGTGTAACTGAGGGCCCAAACTTAGATGCACAAGTGGACACGGCAGCTCCCTTTTGTTCTGTTGCACTAAGCTCTTCTGCATTCCTCCCACGTACAGTCTTGTATCTCATTGCCTGTTGTTGCTATCCATCTACCACGGGGTATATTTTGATGGAGGAACCTCGGGGGAAGAACCTCTTGTTTCCCAAATAGAAATGGGCCATCTAGTTGGTTAATTCAGAAAACTTAAGTCTTGCAGTTGGGGGAAAAAAAAATCTTTCATTTCTGACTTGTCGGGTTGCAGTGTTTTCATTACAGATGATTCAGTGCTATGAAAAATCAGTGTTTACACCAGTTATAAATATTAAGCTACTTCTTGGGACAGCGTTAATGCTGAAGAAAGGACGGTAAGCACTCGCTATAAAATGGTGTCTCATGAATACTAGAGCGTGAGGAGCGAGATCTGAAAAAAGTCTTTTAGGCTTAACTGAACTCTGGATATGGGGGGGTAGGGAAAAAAAAAAAAGTGGGAGAACAGCATTTTCACCAGACAGAGCGCCAAGGTGAGAAGCCTCTTTCCAGAAACTTCCTTTGTGGGGTCTGGGGGAAGGCCAGCACGTGGGTTCAGCCTGCTCCTCCCCATAATTGCCCCAAGGCGGTGGACCCAAGACCCCTGAGGAGGAGATTATTAAGAGGTGGCCAAGCTCAGAGGCAGAGCGACCACAACGAGGAGCTGCCTTCGGCTGCTGCCTCTGAGGATGGCCGGTATCTGCCCATCCCGGACGGGGAGCCCCGGGAAGGGTCAGGAGGGTGTGTGTGTGTGTGGGGGGACCCCTGCGCCTCCTCCTCCCTCAGCACCGGCGGCGGCCGTTGGTCGTGGCGGCGGCCGTTGGTCGTGGCGGCGGCCGCACGCGCCCCGCACCTCCCCCCCTTCCCCCGCAGCGCGCCCCGCGGCGGCAGCAGCGTCCCCGCGAGGCAGCCCGGCGCGTCCCCGCCCGCCGCCGCCGCCGCCGGGCGGGACCATCTCTCCCCTTGGCGAGGGGGGGGGGCGTGCTCCGCCCCGGCTCCCCGGCTGGCCCGCCTCCCCCCGCGCCGCGCAGAGCGCCCCTCCGCCTGGCGCGCGGCGTGGTCACGCCCAGCGCAGGCATTAGCGCCCCCCCGATGCAGGGCGCGGGCGCCCGGGCATCTTTCGGCGCGGCGGCGGCGGCGGCTCTTGCGGCTCCTCCCCGGCACCTCGGAGCGCCGCGGGCGCGGAGCGGCTCCGAGAGCGAGCGCGGCGGTGCGGCGCGGGGCGCGCTCCGCGGGCCTTTCCTGCTTCCCCCACGACAGAGCCATGAAGCCGGCGGTGCTGGAAGTAATGAGGATGAACCGGGTGTGCAGGATGGTCTTGGTCACTTCCGTGGGCTCCTTCATCCTCGTCATCTTCTATTTCCAAAGTATGT
>NW_028186967.1:3148882-3153378 GCF_003343005.1 Rhea americana
AAAAAAAAAAAAACAAAAAAAAACACGAAGCTCCCGCAAATGTTTCCCGCGATGCTGGCAGCGGCGGCGGAGCACTGCCGGGACCCCGCTGCTCCTTCCCGTCCCTCCCCGGGCTCTCGCTGCGTGCTTCAGCTCGCCCGTGTAGGGGGGTTGCTGAGGCTGTTTTGGGGGGGTAGCTGATCTGGGCTCCCCCGAAGCTCGCTCGGGAGGTGGCGGCCGGCTTGCGCCGCTCCGCGAGGGAGCGGGGTCGCGCCGTGGGAGCCGCACGCTGGGGCCGCTGCGCGCCCGGGCGGCTGCAGTGGGGCTTCTTCCTCCAGCTGCACCGCAAATCTTACCGAGCCTGGCAAAAAAAAAAAAAGGGGGGGGGGGGGAAAGAGAGTGTTGATCCTTCTGTCTGTCTCCCCCCGTACTTTCCCTTGTCTTTCCTTCACCTTCTTTCTGATAAATGAGGTTKAAATTAAAATTACGGTGCCTCATTAAAGGAATCTGATAGCAAAGCAGAGAGCCAGCTTTTGTAAGAGGGAGTAATAATCTTTGTAGACCAGCTGTGGCAGGGGGCAAAGAGGGTGACCAGACTCCTGGGTATGCAAGTCTTTCGAGCGGTACCCGTAAATTGCTCTTGCCAGCTCTTGAGTGCCATGGTCATGGGCACAGTGGTGGCAGACAACTGAATTCCAGTTAAATAGGAAACGTATTCAGCTTGACTGTCTTTTCTTCCCTGTCTCATGTAGCCACCAAACTCTAGTTGGTTAAAACCGACCTCCCTTAAAGTTTTTGGAGTTACCAAGCCTTTATCTTATACACTAATATCATTAGGATTTGGTAGATTTACTCTTCTGTGGTAAGATGAAATCCTGTTTGGTGTTTCTCTGTCAGCTATCTGCTCCTCAAAGTTGATACCATTTGCTTGATGAATCTGCTCTCTTCTAGTACCCATCTGTGCTAATACCTGCCAATTTCTTGCAGAAATTAGCAGTTTTTCTTTCATGCTGAGTGTTTTTCATGCTCACTAGGTTCATAAGGAGTGCTCAGCCCTTTGAAGCCGCTAAATAAAGCCTTCCCCAGGTCTTCTAGGTGCTCTGTGAAACTGTTACAAGCAACCAATTCAATAAAAAATACAACTTTTCTCACTGGTTATATCTTACAGCAATGTAGTTTGCATGCATTTTCAGAACATTTGGCCAAGAGTTGTTCTTTTCCTCCTGTTTCAGATGAATTATACTGCTGGAACACAATCCCAGCATTTAGTAGGTGACAGATTAAACTTAATATTTTACTTGAATTTTTAAACATATAAAATCATCATCAAAGAATTCTCAATATGCTCAGTAGCTAACTACTGAGAATTATTGCTTTATATTCATGCTATTGTGAAACTATAAATAGGTTGAGATTTCAATACAATCAAAAGGATTTACCATAAATGCTTAAGAGGCTGTGATACTGTGAAATCACTGGCAGGATAATCTAGACCCATTTTTCTTTTGACACATATTTAGGTTGTTAGTGCAAGTAAAGTAGATCTGGAAAGAAATGCAGTCAGAACCTGTCTCTAAAGCACTTTTTCGATCATGAAAAAAAGAAAGCAGAATCTGTTATGGGCTATTTCTGTAATGGAAACTGCTAGAAATCTGTCAAAGCTCTAATCTAGAAATATGCATAGTGCAATCATCCAATTTACATGCAGTTTGTGAAGCTCAAGCAGCCAATGTCACCGGGTATCTATTACCTGATTATATGTGTTCCAGTCTTTGTGGTTATGCAAATGGTAGACTGATGTGGAGACCTTGGAGGGGCGGGAGAGGGAAAGATAGCAAACTTGATCACCCATGGTGTATGTCAGGTAGCAGACCATTTTGAGTGACAATAAATACCTTCAGTCTGGTAATCGTTCTCCATGTAGGTCCAAATTCCTTGGAGCCGCGTGCGGGCAGAATGCATGGCTGCGGGGGTGAGGTGGGGGGAACACTGCAGGTATTAAGAGCTTTCAAAATTTTCACTGGTTCTCCTTGTGTTGTGGAGTGTTGAAGTTTAGTGGATCTGCTCTAGAGTATGTGTTTTAGGAAGGCTRCAGGAAGGAACAGTGATTTTCTTGCACTCTGGCTTGTCAATATTGTTAGGAGTTTACAGTACCCTATGAGGCAGGGCGCCTTGCAATYGCAACTAGTGGGAGAATTTCCATCCAGGCCTTTTGGATGGAGAATAAGGTTTTCTGTTCCCTGCAAGACATGTCAGCTCTTCATTCAAAATTTAGCAGTTTCTTCACCCCCTCTACCACCTGTTTTCCAGCTGGTTCTGCCTGTGGTGATTTTTAGAAGACTTGTTCTCTGCCCATAGAGCTTTCTAAGCAATTTTAGGTGTGATACAGAAAAGGTGGAAGAGGCTAGAAGGCAATTGAAGGATGAGTCCAAACCCCTTMAGGGACAAAACAGTTCTTCATCTGTTAGGTGGGCACTTGCCATTTTGTAAAGTCTGAATTGGATTGCTTGTTAGAAACACTAAAAAACAGAWTCTTGCCAGCAGATTGTTCCTTTGGGATAAATAAATGTGGAGGAAAAAGCGGCACGGTTTAATAAAGCTGTAGCTGTGTTGTAACTCAAATATCAGCATCTTGCAGGGACCAGGTGCTTTATACTTTGGGCTCTGTACTCTTTCTTTGTTGGGAGGCCGCTGGTAAGCGTGCTGTCTGGTTAATGCTTCCTTGCATTGTATTTACTTTGGCAGAGATCTCCTGTGAGAGTTGCCTGACAAGTTGCCGGCAGGGGAAGTCGAGCAGCGTGGCTCTCCACTGCTTAGGGACACTGTAGAGAAATTCTGGGAATGGCCCTAGACTTTGCAGCCTGTTTGGGGCAAGCCAGGTCACCATCTGCCCCTGAGGGAGGAAGTGGCTGTGGGGACTTGTGTGACTTCCTATTGCCTGTCTAACCTCTTTTGTAAAGAGAAAACAGGCAAACTCACTTGCTCTGCAGTATTTATTATAGCTGAATAGATGTTTCCCTGGGATTTTTTTCYGAGTATTTCCTTGTTTTACTCATGTGCTGTGTATTGCCCGCAGGACAGTGTGGCAAAAACTAGGTTGCACTTGCTGCTGGATTTGTGTTCAGTGGGTCAGTGGCAGGGTTTTATGACAGCCCATCGTAGTTGTATCTAGTGCCTTTCATGTGAAATCAGTGCACTTACTTAGCCTGCCTATACTTTCAGACATATTTGCTTTTCTCTGTAGTCAYCCCAGCGGCAATGAGTGGGACTGTGTGTCAGTAACTGTATGCAGGAGCTGCCCTGCTAGGCTGGGGCCAGGGATATGCAAGATGTTGGGCATCTGTGAAGATGAAAGATCTCACATAAAGGTAGAATTGTTAATATTATCTTTGTTTTACCTGAAACCAATTTATGGAACTAAATTGTTCTAAATCTGTTTTCTTCACTGCAGACTTTAATGTTTTTGCTCAATTTTTCATCTCCCTGTCTGTGTGGATTGTTCTTTCACTGTTCTGCTATTGATGCTAACAAAGGTTAGAGCCTCAGACGGGCCTCCTGTCTGTGATCTTCTGCTATGCATGCAGTATCATGCAACTGATAGCTGCTTGTTCCTTGCAGAAGGTGACATCTTGAGAAGGCTTGAGTGTCAGAACAGCTCAGACCACTTTGTTCTCTTCTTGAAGTCTGAAGACAAACTCGCTATTGGTTTTGACGGAAGATTCGGTTCTAAAATCAATGCCGTAGCTTCCCATCTTGGTCACGATCCATGCTTGCTTCCCTGCTTGTGAAGGGGAATGAGATTTGCAAAGCTGTGCTCGAGTAGCATTCCTTYGACAGACCTCATATATTGATTTAAAATTTTTCTATTTGGGATACTGAGAAATGGAGTTAACTTGACAGCCACCAGATTTGTGAGAGGGCTTTGCTGTAATCCTTCGTCCCTGTCCCTGTAAGCTTTTCATTGATTTCCATGCCCTGCTTGATCACTGTGAGCAAACTTGCCAAGCTCCAGTCCCCRTTCTCGAAGGTAATGGTAGTCTGAGAATGCTCTAAACTAAGAGTTAAACTGCTCTTTGTATATTATGAAAGTCCTGGTTAGTGAATATTAAACTTGTTAGAAGGGCAACTTTTTCTGTATCAGCGGGTATGACTAGCTKCTTGCAGCAACCAATAGTTGACTGTAAGAAATAAAATACACTCTGTTATTTCTGAATGTATTCAAGCAAAAATGACCTGGCGATGCCTGCAGTAACTTTCTATTAGATTTTAAATTGTCAGAATGTTTTACTTCACAGTTACCGTTTCCACATGGTAGATTTTTCTTATAAATTTTTAATGTGCTCCCCTATATTAATAAATATCTGGGAAGTGCGTGCTGATTTTCATAACATTAATGCTCTATATTCACAGATGTAAAATTGTCATGATTTAGCTCAAAACTAATTTTTCTTCTGGAGATACAAAAATAAAATGTGATCAGAGTTTCTCTCTCTCTCTCTTTTTTTTCTTTTTTTTTT
>NW_028186967.1:3153434-3174914 GCF_003343005.1 Rhea americana
GAGTGGGGAGAGGGGGTTAATCAAGTGTAACTAGTATGTGAATTTGTGAATTTTGTATCTGTATAGGGTGGGCATATTTTGTGAATGCTTAAATTGTTTCCTTAACTTTTTAGGAGTGACAGGTAGTTTATCTTGTACCATACCATGCAACTCTAAAAGCAGCTCAGAGAATTGGAAGAAATTAGATCCATGTTACTTTTCCCAAGACTGTATTCTGTTTGACTCTGTTGGCAGACATATTTTATCAAATCCTGCTGGACAAGGCTCTTCTAGTTGTCCTTGTGTGAATGTCATTACAGCTTTTTCCTCTCAAGCGTTTTGGGCTAATGCATATGTATTATGTATCAACCCTAAGGTAATCCTGAGGGAATTAAGAAAAGAGGTGGGAGAACAAGGATTTGAGTATGATGGCTTTTCTTGCAGATTGTTCRTATTGTTTAAGGCAAATATTTGAATTCGTTATATGACTTATTTAAGTGTGAACATATGTAAAATCAAGTGTGGATGCACAGTTGAAGGACCTAGTTCCAATCCATGAAAACAACAGGAGCTCTTTCCTTCACATAAAAGAAATTAAATTCAGAAATTTGTATTTGTACAGACCTGATGTGCCAGGGGTGAAGATGGAGATGTCTGTGGTGGGTCATTTACATTCACTAACCACCTACTATTCTGTAATGATAACATTTCAAAGCACTTTCTTATTTATGTTGAACGTTCCCTTGGAACTCATACACGTCAGATGTTGGATGTGAAGTAGGCATATGCCTTTTATAGTAGCTATTCAAACTATGGAGTTTGGTTAATGCCTCTTAGTGTTTCAGTAACCAAATTATAGAAAATGTCYTTTTGTTGTATGCAGAATGCTTGCGTACAACAAAGCGATGTTCCTGGCACAGAGCTCATCATCTAACTAGAAGATGAGACCACCAGAGACTATAGCGAACCAATGAGAGATTTCGGTTCCTAATTATCTCTCGCTCATTCCTCTAGACAGCAGTGAGATTTTCTTGGATTCCAATTTTGTGAATGTAATCAGCAGAGGATACACTGTGTTCCCCTTTCATGTAATTGTTTGGCACCTGAAACTGAGGTTTTAGGGAAAAAATTCTCCTGCATGTGCACTTGTACTCTGCATAGCTTCTGCATAATGTTCTTATCCCCCGTTTTTCATTTAATGCCAGACTGATGAACGTAGTGGCTATCATACGGGTACAATCAATTCCTAATATTTTGAAGTTTAACGGGCAATTGTTTCCACTTCAAAGCTGTGAAAGTGGGCTTGCCCTCTCCCCACGCTTCATATTAAGGAAATAGCTGTTGGCCACATCGAGTAGATCTGTTCCCTCCTGTCTGACTTCAGTCATGGGCTACCCATATGAATGGTCCTCGATGGACTTTGCTTCCCCTCCCTGCTCTCCTGCCCTGTTGTTGCACCAGAGGGTGGTGCCTGTCCCATGGAGACCTCTGTCCTCCATCCTGTCCTTACTCTAATAGTCCTCCCAGCCCCAGGGTCTGGCGATGAGTCCCTTTCAAAGGAAATATGGATTGTAGGTATGCCTTTGAAAGCTGACTTGTTTTTCCTGCTCTGCTCTTCTGTTGAACTTAAATAGTGTGAAAACCTCTATGCTGTCCAGTCTCGGAGAGCCAGAGCAGGTGACAGCATCCTTATTTCTGTGAACAGTATTAAACAGCATGGTATAAATAGGCGCAGCATAAGTATTTGGTAATTTGCAGCAAGCAAAGTTTGTGTGTGTGAGTCAGGGAGGTTCCACTGTGTTAAAGAAACTTCCTCACCTCATATATTTCCCATTTAAATATCCAATTTGCTTTTATTTTAAATTAATGTACTCKTTTTGTTTGCTCTGTGCCTTGCCCAATGTTTGCAATAAAAGTAGACCACAGCTTTGCTTTGGTCTTATTAATTACTTTTACACACTGGAAATGATGCCCTAAATCRAGTGTTAATATTTAGCTTGTAGGAGTCAGAAGGATTAAAAAAAAAAATCATGTGGCTACCACTGGAAATTTTACAATGAAATGTCATTATAGCATGTTTACCGACATCGAGGTTAGATTGGGTATGTGTTTTAATGTTTTCTTTTTTTGGGGGGGGGGTAATTCTGTTTACAAATGCACATTTGTAATATGTTGACTTTAAGGGGGGGTGGGGGAAGTGTGTTTACTCAGCTCTTCAGTTCCCCTACAAATCTGTAATTTAGAGCCTGGGTGACTCAAATGCATTGATTTCTGAAGTGCACTCCCCCCCCCCCGGCTCTTGTAAGGAGCGTGAGGTCTTCTGTTACTAGAAGAAATCCCAGAAATGCATAGGGTTTTRTGTAGATGCCTTTGTTCTACTGATTGAAACATGTACTTGGAATKGTTTCTTGTTTCTATTACTTCTTCTTGATTTATGCAGGTATTTGGAAGCATCCAGCTTGGGAAAAGTATTGTGGGTGTTTTTAAGAGATTTCTTTCTTACTAAGATGTGGAAGAACAGAAACTTTTTTTTCCCTGAATTTCCGGGTGTGAAACAATCAAATCATATAAATGCGTGTCTGCTCTTAGCTTTATGGTGAGAAGTACGCTTGACCTCAAGAGTGAGAGTAAAGTGACCTGCATGTGCTTTTGCCAAGATCAGGATCCTTGCTCTTTCWTGTAGTACGTGAAAGAGGAAGATAYGGTCTTTCTCAGCTGTACTTTTCTGTAAAAGAACTGCTGCCACTTTGAACTTTGTATACAGACTGGCTGTCATTGTCTCAGGCTGAAAGATGYGGTCCTGGGTAATCTTAATATCTAAAGATTGTGTCTTTTTATGTCACTTGGCTGAACTGTGGRAGATGATGGCTTTTAATTGCAGAATCCATGCAAAAAATAAAAGTCTCTGTTAGGTTTCAGTCCACCTCTCAAACATATTGTACTCCATACAAAGCAGAGAGCTATGTTGTTGGGGTTTTTTTGCTCTTTTTAAAGCCATTATTTTTATTCATTTTATAAGAGACTGTTATAAGAGTTTAAAATGTTTTGTAAATAATAAAAATTGTGGCTTTCATGACCTTCAGAGTAAYGCTTTCTGAATTCCCTTAACAGATGGCATACTTTGTAGCTAGTCATTTTCATGCTTTTTGGCTAATAAGTGATTTTGTAATGGGGTCAAAAAACTTAAAATTGATAACTTGTAGGGATTTTTGGATTAGGAAAGGTAGAGATTTAATTAGCATGGTTGTTGTAATTGGATCTCATGGATAATCTCTACTGTAATACCTTATCTTAGAACAAAGAGCTTCAGGTAGTTAAAATCCTTTTTAAAGACTGTTTGCATTACTGTKCTTTAAGGTTGATTGGTATGCAGGCAAGACAACTCTTCGTCTGCATTATTTTAAAGCCCTGACATGGAATAGCATGTTCTGCACCCATATCCTAGTGCCGGGAATCAAATGCGTCCTTCTAGTAAGTTGTGCTGTAACAGCCCTTTATGGAAGCGATAGCGGAGAATTAATAACAACTGAGGGGGAGGGAAATCTTTTTTTTAAATAGTTAGTGATTAATAAAATCTATTAGTTAATGAGTATAAAATCGGTAAAGCTTTCTCTGGTTAAGCATTTTGGTATTGGTTAAATTCTAAAATGTATTTGATTTGCCAGATGGGGTAAACATTTTATCTTAGGAGTTGTGTTAGTATGCTCACAAACACAAGTTGACCTAACTAAGTGGGACAAATATTTCACAGAATTAGGGTGCCTATTGACATGTTCTCTGCCTCTTAAGTGTTACTATGTCCTACTCTCTTGGGTCTGTAATTGTTGGTGGGAGCAGAAATAGTCAGCTGGACACTATGCTGAGTTCCCGCTACTGTTGTGCTAGCAATTGTGTGGACCGTGCCTGCTGATCTCTGCCTCTTAATCTTTTTTTTTTTTAATCATTCCAAATGAGACTAGGTGGTCTCTTGTGGCAGGTTTGGAGAAGCTTAAGYATGACTACAGCTGCCTGCTAGGCTGTTGGGTTTGGTTTTTGTTCTGGGCAGGCTGTAAGATTTTCTGACTTTTTGAAAGAAGTATATTGATGAGTGGTTTGAGTATGTTGGTGGTGTGAGGTCTGTGTGTTTGCTTGGAGAAATCAACAGTTGCTTTTCACTTGATTTTTAGCAAGCACTGGGTCAGGTCTGCTGCACCAACACAGAGACCTTCTGAATTGTATACAAGACACACTCCTCCTGGTGGTAGCAGCATTGGATCAGAGGCTTGAGAGGAACTTTGAACTGTCTTAGTCATGTAAATCTGGCTCAGCATCATTGAGCTGGGTGGGTTGTTTCTCGATCAAAGCTTCCATAACAAAAACAGAATTTGTCCCTTGGTGTCCTCTTACAAAACACAACATAGTGATAGCTTTGCTTTTCTATTCTTTCTCACTTGTTTGTCTTACCTAGAGTATTTCTGCACAAGTGAATGATATTTTTTTCCCCTCCCACAGAGGTACATGAAGTATTGAAAAGTGTACTGTCTTTTTTCATTAGTTCCAGTAAAAATAACACTGGCAGATTAATTATATGCAACTGTTAGCATGCAGGCCATCAATGTTATTGAAGTGTACTGGTCCTGCTGTAGAACTTCACTATCCCACGCAGAAAAGGCTATTAATATTTCTGACATGACAGCAAAAGTAATTGCATTGAAGAAGAATTTGAAAAAGTTGGGGCTTCTGGAACTATTAACTATTTAAAATTCTTTTGAGATACTAAATGAGCTGAAATGGATAATGGAAAGCAGACATGACTTAATTAAAATCAAGTTCATATTTGGCAGTCTTGATCCAGTTCTTCCCTACCCCTAAACACATCAACTTTTTGAGTGAGTCCATGTTCTGTTGTCTATTTCCTGAATAATTTCCCTATACTTTGCAGCGAGTATGAGGACAGTTAGCAAAACAAAAATAGACACAAGGCCATTGTTTCTAAATAATCAGTAGTGCACAAAATCTGTACGTTGGTGTAACATGAATGACTTGCAGCCTCATCTATCTCAAGAGTGCTATAGCCAGGGTGGTAACGTGTTACTGTGAGAACTCTTTGTGTGACTAGAAACATGTCTCATTCCCTTCTGGGCACCAAGGGAAACGGACTGTAATTCTTGCTTGCCCAAACTAGCTTCTAGGGTTTCCCATTGCCAATCTTTAYGTTGACTTTTTCCCCTCATTTTGTTTCTACTTTCATTAGGATCTGATGTCAAAACAGACCAAATGTGATTTGTTTAATGCTGCCTTTCCAGCTGTGAGGGAATCTCTTGCCATTGGATTGTACCTGAACCAATTTTACCTTGCCAAAATAGTTCATGCCTAGAGTATTTCTCCAGGATTGTGGAAGCCCAGCAACACTGCCATATGTGAAGCAATGTATGCCGTATATTAATTAACATTCAGTCTGTGCTTTTCTTGCATCTGCTGCAATGGACTGCTTTCATCATCACCAGCTATCATTTGTATCACATTGTTTTCTTAACAGGGAGCAACAGTTAGGAGCAGTGTTTTTGGATATCTAAGATTTAAAAATGCCTCATGAAGTAGGCCTGCACTTTCTTCTTTACCCTRTAGTGAGGGGACCTGAGGCGTGAGTGGGAAGGGTATGTGGGGAGGGACTTAATGGTGCTGCAGCAGGCTACTGGCATATCCAGGACTATAACTTGAGGGTGGGATGTTTTTGTGGAGTCTGATGCTTGTGTAATTTGAGGGCTGCAGTCTTCCTTTAGGCTTGGAGTGGACTATAGCACAAACTAGATGTTGGGCACAGCTAAGGTCCCAGCACTTAGCCCAGGGGATGCTGCTGTAGCCCCATCCAGTCACAGTCTAGACTTGTGAGGGTGCCTGCTGGGGACAGTTGTGTGTCCTTCCTTGTGCTCTTACCAGGAAAATCCTCCTGTTGCAGATAAGTGGGGCTTTAAAAGCTCCTTTTGTAGAGCTCTTCCATGCAAGGTTTCTGCCTCAGAACTGTGAATTTTGCTCCAGGTTTTCCGAGTCCTGATTCATGGTCCTGTTTAGTCAGACATCTGCTTGTCTGTATTAGAATGGGAAAGAGAACAGTCTGCTGTGCAGACAGCATTTCCRCTACCTTACTCGGCTGTCTCCCTTGCCTTACCTAAGCAATAGTCCTTCCCTGCCTAAAGAATAACCTTTCCAGAGCAGTGTTTAACACAAAAAGGTAATCTTTTTGGTGAAAGTGTCTTGGCAGTGCTGTTACATGAATGTCTACAGGGATGTCATTTTTTGGTTGAGATGTAGGAACATTGAGAGGGAGGCCATGTCTAGGCTTAGAAATTGCTGCTGGAGTAGCAAACCTGTCTTAGTGTAGGTACTGTTGTGCTTGGACAGCTTCTAGTAAAGCACTTACTGGACTGATCAGATTAGTTGATGAAACGGCCTGCCTCTCCTCCTGTCTTTTGCTTTGTGCTCAAGTCTGTTAAGGGCTCTTGCCACCAAATCCAAGTGTGTGGAGTGTTTTTTTGTTTTGTTAAATGGCGCACACAGCAAAACCATACCCTTTCCGTGGCCCTCCTGTTCAGAGGTTCAGCAAGCCTCAAGTGTTCATCAGGGCTGACTTGAGAGAKTAATATTTAGTTTCCTTTTTTTTCTTGTGTGCCTGTGATTAATCTTTAAATTACCTGTAAACTAAAATATAATCCCAGTTTGCAGATTGATTATTAAAGTCCATATGCTTTGCTTGTTCTCATTTTACTACAGTTTAAGGAGAAAGTTCCCCTCAAGGTTGCCCTTGCTTGTTTCAGAAGGGCAATACCAGTGAAACGTGTGAAGGAAGGGCTGGGACTGCTGACTGATGTACCTGTGCTGTCCTTCAGACCTGCATCTGGTACGTGTTGTCTGCGATGGCTGCAGGATAGTGCTGATGTTCATTCCTAGAAATAGAGATCTGTGGTATAGCATGTTATGGATGTATTTGCTGCTGCTTGGAAAGGCCTCGCCTTTAAATCTCGCACTTTGCTTGTTCAGCTCCTGTGGAGGGCTGGAGTATCAGAAGTAATGTTTCATTAAAGCTATTCAAGGTAGGGAACCTGATTGTTGATAAARGCTGGTACTTAGCGTGTTTGAGGTCTGTAATTCCTTTCAATCTTGTGAACATATGCAAAAAAAAAAAACCTTCTTGTCATGCTAAACATGTGGCTGATTCTCCCTCAGGTACCTGTGCACAGGGCTACAGCTATAGCTTATAAACTGCAGTGAAGCACGTTGAGCACCTAAACTGTGCTCAGTGCTGTGAGACATCTATGAATCCTGTCTTTTCCCCTCCCCTACTGATCAGTAAGTTTCTGTGCCCRCTCACAGTCTGTCAGGGTCCTGTGGGCACCACCTGGCTTTGCTGGCCCAGCCTGGCCTGGGGCCGTCAGTCCCTTCCCAAAAGTGTTGTAGTTGTGGCAATCTCCTGCTTTTTGCTGGCTACGGGCCCCCAACCCTGAGCTGTGGCTGACTGTCCAGCCCAGCCTTGGCCTGTCCCTGCCCCAGCAGAGGTGCCCAATGCCCAGGACTAGGGCTGTCCCTGGCTGCCCTGCTCCCTCGCGGGGCAGTGGGACAGGTCCTGGTTACGAGACCCTGCTCTGTTAGCTGTGTGTGGCTCCCAGCCCKCACGGCACCCTGACATAGTCAAGTAATTATAGCCAAAAATATACCTTTGTGTCAGGCTGTGGTGGGTGATCTCATGTGAGTGGAGGATTTTGCTGAGGCTCTGTGCTGAGCTGCTCAGTCCCTGATGGTGGCTAGCATGCAGCACCTCAGAGGAGGGGACATCTTAATGAGGAGTAATTTGCCCAGAAGGAGGTGTTTGTGTTAAATTCTGGGATATGAGTTTCTTATTCTTCTGTCAGCTAGAGATTAGTTTTATGTTAAATTTAAAAATGGGGAAAAAACCCTCAGAAAAACATTTGACTGTCCAGAGTTGTGGATGGTACAGAATTGTCAGCACACTGCATCTGTATTCTGGTTCGAGACAGGGGCTACTTAAATTTCCAATTACAGCTGAAGAAAAGGTTTTTTTAATCTTTACCTTCCTCGCTGAAAATAGCAGAGTTGTCTCAGATTTGTCATCTTTTCTGGCTGTAGGCAGTTTCAAGTGCTATGCAGTTTTGTAGCAAACTGGAAAAACGTAAACCTGTCATCCTGAGGCAAAGGCATGTATAAATGGCACTGTGGCCACATCAAATGCTACATATGTGGAAATTAAAGGAGCTGATTTTTGTGCAGACAAGCAGTGTTTTTGTGTTTAATTTATGTAGTAGCCCTTCCAGTTCCCATCTGTTTTGGTGGCAGGTTTGCTGCTTTTTTTTTCTTTTTTTATTCTTTAAAAAAGAATAAAGATGTTGTCAACTTCAAGGAGTAAGAGTTGGATTGTATTTTACTTGCTGCTTTCTTTGTCCTTATTATGAGATCTTCAGGGAGAAGAGGCTGACCTCAGGAAGGAAGGAAGCTTTTTCTTCCTGGTCTGCCAATAATCTGTCACTACAATACAAAGTTGAGAGGTCAAAACTGCAGATTGAGCGCTTATGACCTTCGTATGTCTCCAGATGCTTTTTCYTATAGGGGGGTGATGCAGCTGCAAGAGCTTCATGCTGTAAATGAACAATCTGAGGGTCCAGTGCCTGTGTTTTTTACACCTATGGCTACAGTACGCCTGAGACCCCTGGCTAAGGAGTTTTGTCTAGAACAGAGGCAGTGAAGGTCAGAGTCCATGTTGAAATGGACTACAGCAATTAGCTGGCAGGAAGAAAAGGGCAGTTCCTTCTTTGCTTTAATCTATCCTTGCTATTCTGCAGCACCAGGGCTCTTTTTGGTTTTGCTTAAGCAGAGTCCTGTGGTGGCACTGAGCAGASCTAATCTTGAATGTGTGCTGCAAGAATCCAACGTGCCTGACATGTTGGAGACACCAATACATGCAACTGAGCTGTTCTGAACCTGTGCAGCTCTCAACATAGGCAGGCTASTCCCCCACACAACAGGAAAGCAAATTCCTACTGAAAGTAAAAGCTGGCCACCAAAACTGGTGGTTCTGGCAGGTCTGTTCAAACTCAAATGTGAGCCTGTRTTTGACCCCCAAATATCACTTCCGCTCTGAATTGTTTTGAAATAGGCTTGTGGGCAGATATGGGCTTCATGTGAGCTCTGATGCATGGTTGAAGTGAAAGTTGTATTTCTGCTACTGCTAAAGTACGTTATCTCATACTGCCAGGTGCTCATGTTGGGTAAGTTGTTTCAGCTGGACTCCTGCTTGGGATAGGCAGATATCTTTCCTTGAAGGGCATTAGGCTAAGCTACCAAATGGACATGTAGGCTCACGAGGTCTGGCTCAGGCAGTAAGAGATGCCTCAGCCTGTTCTYGGACACAATGGTAACTGTTTCTGTGGATAATTTCCTTTGTCGAGAAACTAAGTTCAGTCAAACTGGCCAAAGTAGCAGAATTAGTCTTATTTCCAGCACCTTGTCCACAACTCTAGAGAAAGCTATTGGTGGAGCAAAGTAATAGTGTTGGCAATGTGAGCTCATCTTTCCTCTGGCAGCTTGCCCATCTCAGTTCTGACATTGCCCAAAGATGTGGTGGTTGAATAATATGCTTCAAGCTTATTAGGTTGAATGGATCCCAGGTGAATGGGTGTATGGAGACTGCCTTGTACTGTTAGTGATTTATGTCTGTAGTTTAATTGCACAGGGAAGTGCCTTATTTTCTGCTTTTTAGAATTGCTTGGCTCCACAAGGTATTTACTTCCTGATCATATGTCTCATTGTGTTTTTTTTCACTAGCTTTTTATAGAAATTATTTTTACTACAACTTCTGTCTATCTTCTTTTGAAATGGAGAAATGTATGTGTTAGAAAGCAGCAGGAGCAGGGCTGTCTCRTTAGGGAGGACAAGTTGGGAGCCAAGTGTGATCCTAGCACAGGCGATGCCTTCACTGACAGGGAGCCATCCCACTGCACCTGAGCAGGGCAGTGACTGGTTCTGACCATGGTCCCAAGTAGGATGAGGTAAAAGTTGAGGAGATCCCCTGGATGGACCAGACTCAGCAGGAAATAGGGTTGGAGGCAGGACTGGAGATAAGGCTACCTATAACATAAGTCTGAGGTCCACCTAGGAGACRGGGCTACCCAGTACAAGAGTCTGAAGTCTATCCAAGATCAACAACTGGGAAGTCTGGACATCAGGAGTAAGAGTGGGGCACAGGGCTGGGGCTGTGCCCAGGGCAGCTCAGGTCAGGACTGGATGCCTAGCCTTGAGCTTAAATGGACTCTTGACCAGTAGGCAAGAGGATGTTGCTGTGAGTTGTGGATGATGCTGGTAGGGGCATTTAAGGCCTACTGGTGCCCTCAGGGCCCTGACAATAGGTTTGYTATCTTACCTGTTTTTATGATCAGCTGACTCCTCACCTTTTGAGAACAGCTTTTCTAAAGGGCATCATAAATGGCTTTGTACTGCAGAGGAGTCTAAAGGTGAACAGGAGGCAATGAGAAGAAATTGCTGTGCAAATTACTACTTCTGTCATGATCATCAGAGTTTTGTTTCATGCAAGAGTAGAGTGTTATGGCTAATCTTTGCTTTTAGACTCTTCCAGTTTTGGCTGCTAAATGCTAAGATCCTTTAGAGAGGGGGGGAAAAAAGTAAGTGTGACCTCATCTTGAAACACAGCGTTGAAACATTTAGCTGTTAAAGCCGGGGCTAGCTGTGGCCTGCCAAGCAGTTGCTGCTTTAGACCTAAAGAAGTGAAGCTGGTTATCTTTTAGATGACAAGAACCACATCTGGTGTAATCCTGGGATTTGCATTGTTGTTACAATTTAAGTTAATGGTTTGGRAAGAGATGGAAATAAGAGGATAAAAGCTTGGTGGGGTGTGTGTGCGTGYGCGCGCATGTGTGTGTAGATGATCTGATCCTGTTTCTGTTAAGGAGGGAGGGAATCTGTACTAGGGGAATTGTTCAATCACAGATATTCAGAGAATTAGTTACTTTCTGCTAAATGGATGCACATATCCTGTCAGGTGTTCACAGAGAGACCGGACTTGCTCTGCATGTGTGTAGTCCCTATCAGTGTTAGCTGGTGATGTGTATGTGTGCTAAAAGTCATAGCTTTCATTGCTGCTTCTTCTCCCTGAGCCTGCTGCTCTCCTTTGCCAAGGCTGCTGGCTTTGGTGGTCCTGGCAGGCAGACTACACCAGCATGCACAGACAGAGCATCCTTGCTTGCATGCCACTCTGCACTGGGCCATTCTTCACAGCTAATGTTGGTACGCTTCCCGAGCTGAAACTGGTGATGAAGCAGGCAAAATCTGATCAAAGCCTGTGTCTAATTGGATTTTTAGCTTGTGCTTTAAAAATGTTGGATTTTTAAGTACTCCCATTAGTAGGTATTAGTACCGAGGAGAAAAATGTGACCAGGGAGTTTGAGTCAGAATTTAAGTATAATTAAAAAGAGATTATAGAATGTAATAACAGAAATACTTTCATTAAATAAAGAACATGTGTGAGTGTCATAGGAAGCACGCACACCACTGGAAAGGCGCAATGTGCACATAGAAAGCATTCTGGCCCGTGGCTCACAACTTGATGTCAAGGCAAGAAAGCCATTTTTYCTGAGGGAAGGAAAGGGGAGGTGGCAGAGCAGTCATGTAGTAATTCCTCGTTGTTGGCTGTGCAGTAGATTACTTTGGAGGGAGAGGATTTTTATCCCAAGAGAATGGGCAGGAAAGAACCCAAAGGCACATGTGGGTTCAGCCGGGAAGGATCAAGCTAACTAGCAGCAGACTGCACTGTTTTGGAGTAGTACTGCTCCATGAGTGCGCTGGAGYAGTAAACTGAGAAGTTACAATTCAACTTGTGTTTTTATCCTTTTGCTGTATATCCTGGTTAATTAATTAACAATTTAATACTCTGTCTTTTTTTTTTGTGGTGTTGCCTGTCAGTTGGATGTTTTTCACTCTACCGTCTCCATTATAGTTGTGGGTAATTAGAAGCGTTTGCTAACAAGGATAAAACTGGGAGGTAACGCACACAAGGGAGAGCGGTTTAAATATGCTTATCTCCAGTTGTAAGAACAAGTTCCTCCAATTCCCAATTATGTATCGCTTTTAATACCTTTCTGGTAGGACTTTATTAACCTTGTGTTATGAGCAATTAAGTATAATATGCCACTTTCTAATGATAATGAATAATGCACTCACTGTAATATGCATTAATAATGTTACTGTTTGTGTGTTACTGCTGGTTGCTTCTGTCAGAAGCTGTAGATTTGTAGATTCTAGCTCATGCTTGACTACCTTTTCCCTTTTCTTTTTGCTGAAATACATTATTCAGCAGTAATAGCCTAGGTAAGATGCTTCCAGCTATGCAGGGGATAAGAAAGTGTAAATGAGTAACTATGTTCTACTGTAAACTTTCAGCTGCTGTTAGATGTGGTGGAACTGGTACCGTCCTGCAAAAAGCACTTGCACCTTTCCTGGGTGGCGATGGTGCAAGGATTTGTAGTGACACAACAAGAGAGAACTATCCTAGATGAACAATAATATTAAGAAATAGTCAGATTTACATTCAAAGGCAGGATGACAGGAAAGACTTGAAAGCTGTAAGAGAGCTTCTTGGGAGTTTTGTAGCAGGACTGCCTAAAAAGTGAAATTTGTTTAGCATTATTATTATTTTGATCTTTATAACATTGCTGTAGAACAGAAGTAGCATAGGTAGTCATGCTGCTTTGCTTTGTCAGTGACTATTRCAATGTTAGAAAGAAGATGCAAACTGCTGGAGTTGCTAGTTCTGTTGTCTTGAAGGAAAGCAAGCAGAGAAAACAGATGTCACAGATGCAAAAAACAAATGCTTCTTGTTTATCTTCATGTAGTACCAACAAAATTCTCCCAAGTCACTTTAGTAGCATCTCTCTCTCCAATTTTGAAATATTTGACATTCAAGAGCTGAGTCTGAAACTTGGAGTTCTAGTTGAGCCAAAAGTTAACTGGAATTTATGTGGAAACCTTGTCAGGTGATCTGTTTGTAAAAAGATTTCGGGAAAGAGTTTGAATTTATGTTGATTCGTACAGTATTAAACTCTACAGACCAGATCTTAATGCAAGACTGGCAATTTGGGTCATGTTTGAAAGTGACTCAGAGATTGGTCCTTGATCATTTTAGGTCCAACTCCAAAGCTGACGTGTGAGTTTGGATTGAGGATCAAAGCCTAAATGTCACTTCATTTCAAGCTTGAGGGTCAAACTGAAGGGTCTTGTTTTAAAGTGGGTTTTGTTGCATAGCRTAACTTGAAGTGCAAAATATACCATTGTATTAATCTCTTGTCTTTGAGGCTTAAAAGACTCATTGAAGATGAAGGTGAAACTGCTTGTGTGCTTGTAAGCATTGTAAGAAGGGACCTTGGTAAGAAAAAAAGTGTAAATGGCACAGAGAATTGCAGCAAAAAGAAACAGTGCTGTGGAATTAAAAGATGAATATTTGAAGGAGACAGCTTTGCCTGTTTTGAAGTTGTAGCATTTGTAAGGACATGCTGCATGTTTCCAGGGAATAAGATTAGGTAGAATTTGTCAGCCTCAACAGGACAGCAGTTTTGTCAGGATATATAGTCATTTTTAGCTAGTTTTGCATAAATAGGTAGAGCTAATGTGCTTATTGCACATTACATTGAGTTAAGCTTGAAGAAAAGTCAGTCAGAAAATACTTATAGAAACCCACCTGCTTATAGTCCCTTATAGACACAGCTTTCAAAACCAAGTGATTGACAAAACTGAAAGGGAATTTGGGGATTTGGAGTCTTCTGTCCTTTTTGGGCACATGCAAAARTATTTATCTTATCATCCCCTTCTTACCTTTCCTTACCTGTGTGATGTAGTATGCCTGCATTGTGGTAACAGTGCAGCACCTCAAGCGGTGGAATGTGAGGAGATGAGGATGAAGAGAACAGGTCCCATGAGGAGGCCAGAAGCTGCTTGCTGTGGGGAAGTGCTTTCAAGATAAACCTTTGGCACAAATTGGTTCAGAAGGAGTTGAGGACAAACCAGTTAAATGTCCATGCTAAGAAAGAAGCCTGTTCATTCACTTGAATTCTTTATATTTCTTACATTAGTCACTTATATCATCCACCATGATGTCACTTGTGTTGAGTTATGACTATTAGCTGAAGGAAAGCTCAGTAGCAGTGCTATAAAGAAGAYCTAGACTTAGGGAGTTAGAGAAGATTCAACTTATGCCAACATGAATGAAGCAGTGTTTCTAAATATTTCTTTTAGTTGTGATTTTTGTTTTGTTTCAGTTAATGTTTTAACATAGTACAGTACAATGGTCAAACCGGGTAAAGAATTGTGAGGATAAATCGCTTCATCCTTCCCTCAAATAGGAAGGAACAAGTCAGCCCTAACCCTGTGTTTTTTCATCTGCTGTCTTTGCAGGTGTGAGTAGATACAWCTACAGATTTGGTAGAGAGCTTTGTGCAGAACACGTGATTCCTGCCGAGTGTTGGCACCTGAGGGTGGGAGTGCCCAGGTAGTTCCCTTGAGGTGGTTATTGTGCTACCGTTTCAGATAGCCTGTGCTGGTGTTGCCCTGGTCTTGTCCACTCCCACCTCTGCTGCTCTGTTGGCATTAGCACTTGCCTAACTTTTTAAGGCAGCTCATCAGAGAACTATGTTGTTGTGTCCCCCATCACCTCCTCCTCCAAGTACTTGTTAGTGAGTATCATGCCTTGGGCCAATAGGTCAGACAAGAGACAAGTTTTCTTTTTCAAACTCGGTGTAATCTCTCTGAACCTCTAAGCATGCTCCTAACAGTGCATCATTTTAGATAGCAGAAAGCTTAATGGGTGTGTGTAAAACTGTCCCTGGTGACTTTGAACAAGCCCCAGGGTGTTAATTAAATCTCTTTTTAGGTCAGACTTCACTCCACAATGAGTCAAATCCTTTGCCTTTGGTGTTTTGTTTTATTTAATCGCTGGACTGTTTCTATCTCTCTGTAATAACAAACAACCCCTCCCCAAACACTGTACTATCCCCACTGAAGTTACTCTGCTAGTGTTGAAAGAGTTCTTGGAAAAAGAAAGAAGAAACCCAGCATTTTCTGTCTTTACTCACTTTTTCATTATTGGTAACTTATGCTTTTCTGAATCTTTGCTTTGCTTTCTTTCCTATCTTGTGCCACAGGCTAGATTCTTTTCGAAACATAAATGGTTTTTCTTTTCCCTAAACCCTTATTTGTATTCCCTTTGCTCCCTCTCACCTAGCTTTAGGTAGAAGAAGCCAGCTGTTCCCTAGCCACCCAACACTGGGCTTTGTCATAGAAGCAGGAGTAGGTAAAGTTGTTTGGCATTGACAAATGCAGTTTTGGGATCCTGTAAACTATTTCTAAATTTGGTTAATAGTTTTAGCTGAATATATACAAATATCTGAATAACATGCATAGAGTGGGTTTTGGAAGTATCTTTCTTCACACCAGGTTGGATTCACAAGCTGTGCCTTCCAAAAACCCAGGAACTAGGTCATTTATGTTGGAAAGTTGAAGCTGTCCTGTCTATTTTTAATCAGTTTGGATGAGGAATTGAAGTTCTTCAGCTGGCTTCTACTTAGGTAGAGAAACTCTGACCTTCCTCCCATACATACACTTCGTAAGGGAGCCCTAAGCAGTGACCTGTGGGGTTGTTCAGGGTTGGTCCTCTCCACCTCTTGCAAAGCAGCTCTGCTTGGCCATGAGGGTGATTGCAAATGACTCTCTACCCTAGTGGTTTTGACACTTCTCTGCAGTACCTTTAATCACCACTATTAAAATGAACATTTTAATAATTTTTTGTTCTGTATATACTTTGTCAGAAAAATCTAGAGAAAAAAATTAGGGTGGGGGAGGAAGGTCTGAAACTTTTGATCTCAGAACAAGCCAAAACCAATTTTTTTCTCGTGGTTTTGCTACTGAGCTAAAATAATCATTTGTCCAGCTGGCTGGTGGATAGCCTCTGAAACTGCCAGTTCTCCATGGGAAAGTTCAAAGTACTTTGCAGTTCAGTCATTTCTGAGCTCCTCCTTTCCCTTCTCTGTTTGCTCTTGTTAGACGGGCTTGGTTATACTTTTCATACTCTACTGATACTAAGATTGGAATGTGGCCCATCATCTGAGAAACTGGAGAATTTCACATAAAATATTTACAAAGTGCTGATTAGTTCTTAGACCTCTGTCCAAATGGTATATAATATAATATTTGTTTCTCTGAGCAAGTTTAGTATACTTTAGGATGACAGCCAGTCTTCCCCAGGCATCTCTGTATACTCATCTAGCTACATGAATCTTAAAGATCATCCACTGAGTCATCCTGGCCCATGATGAGCAGTGCTTGATCCTCCCACTCATCAGCATCCCTTGTGTATGTTTTGTGCTGCTGGGTAGAGCTGTGGTTATAATAGGACCTCAGTGCAGTGAGAAACCTGCGACAAATTGTGTTTTGATTTGAACCTAGTCTTATACAAACTCAAATTCAGGCCTCCTCTTTAAGCCAAGCAGTCTCTTTGTGTATTTTACTGTAGCCAGAATGGAAGTTGAGTTTGAATTATTAGAATAGCATTTAGTGGATGTCTGGACCCCATCAGTGTTGTTCAACAGTAGGCCCAGGAGGATGTAAAATTAGTGAGTGGTTTCAAGTGCTGACTCCTTCGAGAATTCCTGGGTAAAGGCCTACTGATGGAAATATCTGCCTCTGTTGGTGCATTTTTTGCTTATGTGTAGTGCCATGATGTATTTTTTGTATTAATTTGTTAGCAGGGAACTTGAAACCTCCTCTGAGTTGATATAAAAGGAATGACACTGAGTGTTGTTGGGTGAAGAACTAGTGTGATGCACATTAACTTTGGTGGATCATGCACACAACTTCTGCATCTAATATAATGGTGAATTAAGTAACATAACACCAGTAGAACAAATCCAAAATATGCTTTGTGTTAGATGAGGAGATGCAGGGCAGTAATGTAAATTTGCATCAGTGGGTGTCGTTATTCATTGGCAGATGAGAATGTTCCTTTTTATAAACATTTTCTATCAACATTCCATGCTTTTCTTGTTGCATCTAGAGTTTAAGGTGATGGTACGTTATTTTAAAATAGGCTAGTGTTAATGTAATGAGCTAGAAGCTTTATTCATATTGTCCTTGCTGTATCTATGTAATTCTTCTATTCCTTCCCCACTCTTTTCTCAAGATACGAAATATCATAGTGACCAGTTGCAAATCAGCCTCCCCCCAACCTTCAGTTTCTGCTGTGTTGCTTTCTGGATTTGCTGTAATTTGGCAGTATCTGTGTTCAGYTGACAAATATATGAACACCATGTGGGGTCTGCCACAGCGTCTGGTAATAGCTGTTTGTCTACAGTAGTTTTTAGCTTTTCATTCATAGTTCCCTGGAGCACTAGACAACTTTGAAAAAGCCTACAAAGTGATTTAGTGAAAGTAAGTTTGTGCATGCTGTAAGGCAAACTCTGAAACTTCTTAAGAGAGTGCATATTCATTGGAAAACTTTAGGGATTGCATATGGAAAAGCACAGGTGTTACATATTTTGTGCTTTTTTTCCCCACTGCAGCAACGACATTTCAGTGAATCAAGGAACTTGAGTTTTCATAAATATTTTTCCAGTTATAAAATCTTAAAGTATTATAGTTGTTTGTGGGTATGGGGAATGGGAGAATGCAATTGAAAGGCAGACCACACATGTAAGCTTTTTCTCCTAAGAATCAAGGTTGTATTTTGAGTCTTAGGCTTAATAGCTGTTTGTCCATGGTCACCTTGTTGCAGATGTTGTTTYGCCTTTCTTGCTCAGAAACATGTGTGACCCTTCTCCTAACCAGAGGGCTGAGGTTGTTGCCTCTACTTGTAGTGTAACTGATGATTCTTGGTGAAAGCCAGGATCCTAGTAAATGTTCTCTACTGGAAACATCTACTATGAAAGTAGGATWTCTAGAGTGATCAGATATAGCTGAAATACCATAAGTTGCCCATATGATCAAAAGCGTGATATTTGGGGGTAGTCAAATGTTGATGGATAGGAGGCGATAGATGATTTTTACATTATTTAAATCATGTTAAAAATAGACAAGATGAGCAGCTTACTGTTGTGCAGCATTTCAAATATGATTACGTTGAAGGGTAGAAGACCACATCGATATGTCTTCCCAMAAACTGTTATTCCCAAACTGAGCCCGTTTAGATACGGGTAATGAAGAGTGAGGCACTGAAGTACAGCCGTGGCCCTCAGAGTTGTTGAAGATGAAGGGCAGTATAACTGGTATGTGACTCATGATTATTGGAATGTTCTTCACAAACTAGAGTGTCCAGATGGCAACTTCTCCACATACAGACGCAGGAACCCTAGTGACCGTTGTCAGAAACTTAGCTCAGTTCTCCAAGACACTGGCATGTATGTTAACCTCATCACAGACAGGGACTGCGACRTGTGCCAATGTCAAAGATAAAATTTCATGAAACTTGAAATCCTAGAAGTTACTTAGAAAACAAAAAGCAAAAGACTGATTGTTACAGTGGCAATTTAATGCTGAAATCAGTAGATTTCAGATCCTATGAAGCAGCAGGTATATTGCTTTGAAGTCAGTATTGTAGAAATGGTAATAACTGTGGATAGTTCTCAGATACACAGGTCTTAATACAGATAAGCAATAACTATGTGGAATTAGGTGAAAGAAAAGTGAGCCAAAATAGAAAGGCACTCTTCTAAAAGTCTGCAGAAAAAGAGACAGTAGAAAATATGAATAAAACACAAAGTAGTAGTAAACAATATGGGAGGATGCAAGAGGAAAATGCAATAGTAATATTCCAAGTGGAGTGGTTGCTGAAAGAGGTGCTAAAGTGCTTTAAAAACTGATAAATTTATATTGGCCAGAGGGCTAGTTGGGAGCAAATGGAGAAATGTTTCACAGCAATGAGTAGAGATAGCTGGCTGGAGAGGCTTGGTGTGGAGCCTGTAATGTTCCCTATCACAGGGAAAAGGTACATGGTAAAAACTGATTCAGAATTTACCTGTTGAAGGCTCGTGGTGATGGACACAGTCTTTGGCAGCATTGATTAAAGCAGAATAGACAAAGTAATTAAAGATAAAACAGCGGAGGTGGAAGAGCAAGATTGTTTCAGGTAAATTCAAAGGTCTGTCAACGAGGTATGCACCCTGTGAGCACTGAAAGGTAAAAAGCCTTTTCTGGGTAGGTGTTGTAGTTTGTAATAAAGCATAGGACAGACTTCACTGGGATTTGCTGTAGAACACTTCAAGGAACATCAGTAATTAATATCACAGCTCTGTTTCAAGGTGTAGCATACAGCATTAGTATGAATGAAAGCTTGAGGAAATGGTTAGCAGAGACCTGGTTGTCAAAGGTTTATTTGCTTCAGATCTGCTATATGTCTCCTTGTAAATAGATGTGCAGGTGAATAAATGCCTTGATAACAATATGTTAGGGAGATTTCAGTTCTGTTTTTTTTTCTTGCTATAATTCTTTGATCAGTATTTGAGTAAGGACCAAAATGTAGTGGAGCATGACAAAAAAGGATGCCCCCTAGCTAATTATTAATCACCATCCTAACAATTTGCTACTCATCCATTTTGCTGGATGGCAGGAAACTGAAGGAGTTTGAGTCACACACCTGCGAGCTGCTGAATGTATTCAGTAGGGCAGAAGGTCAGTTGGCTTTGTTTCCAGTTTTCGACTTGTGGCAGAGGAGAACTGTTTACTGAAATCACCGACTGAACCACAACCTAAAGGAAGTGGATTCCTCACTTTGTTCAAAACTTGCATATATTGTTTGCACTGAGAATGTCTTATGGGAATAGAGCCCCAAAATACTATGCTTTGTGCATCTATATTGTGAAACTTTACATTTTTTTTTCCTCAGTAGGGAGAAGGAGAGAAGCTGCCAAAGCTTTCATCTAACTGTGAGAAGAATTTTCTGTACTCTTTCTCAGGTCAAATGCACTAGGTAAAGCAGCTGGACTATAACTGCTTTGTGGGTCCCCAGGTTTAGAGCATCATGAGAAGAGTGATGATAGCTGCCTCCACTCATGCCCACTTCAAAAGCACAGTGTTTCTTGGTATAAAGTGCCTGGGAYTTTCCCTCAGTGATAGCTCTAAGTGCTGCACTCCAGAGCATATGAGAGAAGATGAGATTGATGTCTACAGGCATGCCAGTGAGGGAGATGCAATATGAGAAAGAATGATTAAAGGAGAACACGGACACAACGAACACATATACATTGGGTTTGAGTAAACTTGAAACTGCCAGAATACCTTTTGCAAGGAAAGAGATAAAAAAAAAAAAAACAGGTATTTTAAAAGTTGGAGCTTGTTTATTGTATGAATGAGCCATTTTGTATAACCTATCTGCAAAGAAATAATGAAAGAAATGGAAAGAAATAATGGTCAGTCATGAACGGGATTCCTCAGAGTTACTAACCTGTGAGTGATACCCCCAAGAAAAAAGCGAAGGCTCATGAGACTTATAATCACATTATTCCGCCTGGTAAATGTATGGATTATAATTTGAAAGAAGACAYTGGATCTTTGTTCACAATGTACGTGCCTGAAGAAAATACACAATTAGATGGTTTACCCTTATACCACAAAGGCTGATGGGAACCATATCTCAGCTCTGTGCGCCACAAAATACATAAATAATACAAGCATAACTGATTATTGTTTCTTTTTGGGGGGGTCTCTTACATAGTGCTAACTTTGTGAAAACTATACCTATTTTGATCATTCCAAAAGTCTAAAATATCGTAAGACGATGGCACAAGTTCATGGTCATGCTGCAAATGGCTTTCTTTAGCCAAACCACAGGCCCTTTGGGAATCTTCTAGCTGTAAAGCAGGAGGTAGGCTTAGATTAAAACACATTCTGCAATGTAGAAGAAGTTCTTACGATCTTTTCAGGATTCTAATGTCACTTTCTTCCAGTTAAAGTGACTTCTGTGATAAAGAAACACCACTGTTCCCTGATACAGATGCAATGTTTATTTAGCTAACTTTGGCTAAAACCTTTTAAAGCTACTGGATAGTGTCAAGCATTCATATGCTGTGCTTTCTGTCTTTTCCTGCAGTCCACTCCGATTATAGTCGGTCAAAAGGCTCTTGTCTTGCAGCCTGATCGGGCCTTCTAAGGGCCATCATTCTGATAACAGGACATTGTTCTTCCCACTGGCATGTGCCCATGAGATGTTAGATTCATATGAAAGTTAGTCTTACAATTGCTTATTCAGTTGAACAGTGATCTCAATGAGCTGTAATATKAACCACTTCACAAGTATGGAACTTCAAAGAAAGTCAATTTAATTCAATATTTTTGTTCAACCATATTGAAATGACCTAATTTAAAAGAAATTGCTACTTTTTGAAAGCTTCTGCTTCTCCTGAAGCTGTTTGGAGCAGGGATCACCTTCTTGTTCTAGCTGTTCACTGCCCAGTGTGGTGGTGT